>NC_085140.1:410472386-410667386 GCF_024139115.2 Armigeres subalbatus | reverse complement strand
CAGTGTCAATGATTATCGTTGACATCAGGTAATTAGATGACGAATGATTGTTTTTTAGGTTAAAGTGTTTGTTTTTGTTTTCATTGACTGTAAGATAAATGGACTGCGCGAAGTATTCCTGATGAGTTACGTTTCACATGTGGCTCACCTTGATCTTAGAACTGTATCGGACCATGTAGGTTTCAGACACATTAAAGCCTGTTCACGTTAAGTTCCGGACACTGAGATAATGCCCAATTGATCTGTAGCCGTTTTATCAATTTTTGCGAGAATGAAATCATACTGAAAGCAGCACATAAAGCGGAGGTACTCGGCTGTCTTGTAGATTGATCGTGGCTTATGAAAAATTTAAAACATCGCGTTGGGTCTCCGAAATTTACCGTGAACAGTACAGATAAAAATATGTTGTGATTTTAAATGTATTTTTATGCACATATTTGGATTATGCAAATAAACTTAATACTCCATAGATCTCACTATTCTTTCAAATAAAAAAAACTGTGCTTGCTTGCAAAATTCAATAAAATTTAATTGAATATCAAATGTTGGAATTTTACAAGTCCTTGAGTTTTCAAAATTATTTGCAGTGAGGCTTTAAGTTGGGAAAAGATGAACATACTCTGGGGTCGCTTTTTACGCGGATGAATTTCACAAATTTCTCAGCCTTTCTGGATTACCCCAACTTTTTGAATAACATCTGGTTTTTCTTCAATTTATTGTGGATTTTTTCATGTGTGTTGAAAATGTACAGTATGGTCCATAAAATAATGCGAAAATATCAACATTAAAGTTACGTAGTTACATAGTTGAGAGACTGTGTTACATAGTAACAATTTTTTTCATTAATACATTCACATGATACAAATATTTTTTTCATGATACGTTTGCTTACACACATATATATGAATAGTACAAAAACATGAGGTAAAAAATATTTTCGCATTTTTTTATGGGCCATACTGTAGGGCAAATTCTTGAACTCCAGTCTGATCAGCATCTATGTCCCTACGGAAGATGAGCCTAATGACTCGAAAGATGCGTTCTATGAAAGCCTTTATAAGGCCTACAGAGAGTGCCCAACACACGATGTAAAGATTGTCATCAGGGATGCAGACGTGCAGATCCCAAGTAACATTTTGAGTTTTATCATACTCTATTAGCAGTTTTGGAGAGTAAATTTTCAAGACTAGCAATAAAACTCAAATCTACATGACAACCTCTTGATGACCGCTACAAGATTATGTTATGACTAAGTGGACCACTCTTGAGATCGTCTTCAAAACAAGTTTAAGGTTATTCATAAGAGTTCCATAAAACCGCTGTCAAAAAAGGGAATTTCTTTTCCGTGGAGCTTTTGTTATTGTTTTGAAGAAAAGGATAATCATAGAAATGGAAGAATGAAATTAAAAACAACATCACGGGCATGGATGAAAATAATATTCAATTATTAGAATTGCATGCCCAGAATTCGTTCACGTGCTTGCAAATTTTTCTGCGCGTTCGAATTTCTGGTGAAAACAGGTAAGAAAATCAGTTTTTTCAAGTGCGCCGTCGTAATACTGTGATTTACGACCAATTAATTAGTGTAGATAATAAATTGATATGCTGCCTTTTCCTCTGGTGGCATTCCGATTTGCAAGGAAACATTTCTCGTGCTTCAAATTGTGAAAATCATCTTGAAATGCAGCGATTATTAGTAATTGTCATTAATAATAATCGCTGCATTTCAAGAGATTTTGCAAAAGATTTACGCCGATATAAAATTATTTTTTCCTACCAGCATGGCTGCTACTACACTATGGGCAATTTTGACGGCCAAAATAACATTTTGCATAACTTTCAAATACAATAAGTATTTTGCTGAAAGTTGCTGCAATCGATTCCTTACGATTAGTTTTTTTCATGATCGTTCTATATTCGCTTGATTTTTATTATTATATATGCAGCTCAGAACCGAATTTTTGAACATACGACAATCAATATTTCTCCTATTAGTCGCAAGTTTCATCACAGTGCATCTGGTGCGCTGTATAGCGCACCTGGTTGCAAATAATGAGCACCAGTTGCGCAATGATGCGCTATAAGTTGAACGCGAATAAAATCGGTTTTCGCGACTTCGAAATTCGATTTTCAACTGGAATCATAATATCTGTTTCATTTTCAGAAGTGGAATTTGACCAATAAACAACAAAATCTTAAATATGCGAATGCTCTGTTAGGAAAATTTATGTATTTTTTATGTTCTTTGTTTAAAATATTTGGGGAACATGGAACAGAAGCATCTGTTTTTAGCCATTCGATTGACCATAGTTCACCAAGTTCAACATAAACATTATGTTCTTGTTCAATACCATTATAAACCTAATTAAAACTACTAAGTTTTATTTAGGTTATGCGTAAGACAAGTCTCAGACCAATATATTCGGTTTCATGACAGTTTTCAAAATTGGTTTTATTAGAGTCCTCAAGACAATCATTAGGCCCCTAATAAGCTCATAAAGCATTTGACATATGTGGTATATTGAACGTTTTATTATGATTTTGAAGATTCTTCCAATAAGGCTAATCTCGCGGTATTGATCAAAGCAGCGATAAAGCCGTTAAAAAACTTAAATAAATCTATGAAGTCTTAAAATTGTTACTTGGGTTCTTTCGTCCTGTCATTATTGGTACGGAAAATCTTCATTCCGCTACCAACGAAAATGGTCAGTGACTTGTGATCTGTTAGAAGGATGACAATCAGCATATCTATAAAACTGTGACTACAACTAAGGGTATGCGGTAAGACACTTTTTCCTGACGAAACGAAACGAAACGAAATCAAAATGTTTGTGTTGATTCGAAACGAAACGAAACGAAATAAATATTTACATTCGAGACTTCGAAAAGATACGAAATCAACGTCCATTAATTCGAAATTTTTCGTAACGAAACGAAAATTTTATTTTTTTTCCGCGGAATTTTTGTTGAATTGATTATGTACGCAATTCTGATTTCATTTTCTCAAAATCAAATAACTGTTTTGCGGCCAATAGAATTATAGTTACAGAAGAATTTATTACCAGACCAAAAGAAGCAGTATGTAATACATCGCCGTGTTCCCGATTAGCATTGGCGATAAGGCAATATCCCCAGCATTTGTGCCGCTTTCAAAGGAATTCATCGTGGAATGAGTGCTCCCGAATCAGATCAATTTTATATCAGTTCAGCTTTATATTAGTAAGTATGTACATAAAAATATAGGAATTGAGTGATTTTTTTTATGACCTGATTCAAATTCTATTTTGAACCTTATTTCATTTGAGACTTATGTGATTATGTTAAAGCATACTTTATATTCATTTATCAGCGTGGTTTTATTGTGTGAAGCTAAATCAAAACCTGAATATACCAATATACACACTTAACTCATTTCACCGTATTCGGTAAATTTTACCGAAATCTCAACAGCAGAACTGTTCGGTAATTTATTTTACAGATTTTTTGTAAATTTTTCCATTGATCAACTGTCAAAATCACCGAAAATCAGTTAAATTATTTACCGAACAGTTCTGCTGTTGAGATTTCGGTAAAATTTTACCGAATTCGGCGATTTATTTTAAGTGTGTAGTATATGCAGATAGAGACCTGTTAATAGCATACATTTGCTCGCTAGACGAATTCTCTGCACCTTTTTAAAATGCGCAAAGATGTGTCTTTCAGATAGTGTTTCAGAAATGTGATCGCAAAGTTTTAACGACTGCAGTTTGCCAGGTATGAAGAAATCATTTCTTTCTCATACAAAACTTGTAACAAAAGGATATCATTTCCTTCCAAATTCAACCTTTTTATAGGAGGCTCGGAGACCCATAGTCTTTTATACAATCAACTCGACGAACCAAGCTATTGTCTGTTTGTCCTTGTATATGTGTTTGTGCATATGAGGCATGCAAAAATTGTTGTCAAATTTTCATCCTCAACCGATTTCAGGAAGGGGGGTCCCGTAGCGTAGTTGGCTACACGTTCGCCTTACAAGCGAATGGTCATGGGTTCGATTCCCAGCCCCTCCAACAAACCCTCGTCAGTCGCCAGATCCGCAGCCCATACGGTGGCGTTTGGGGTACGCGCCTTACCGTCACGGCTGCCTGATGACGACTGACAACTTGTTCTTCTCGGAGGCATTCCTCCAACGTTACCCGGATTAATGGCAACCGAACAATGCAACGATCATTGAATACACGACATGGACAAACGGACACAATGGACTCACGATGAGATGGACTGGCAACGACAACAATAATGGTAATGGAAATCTAAAAATAGATTCTGTGTGGATTCTGTAGAGCAGAATACCACAGTAGACGTCGGCACAGTAGCGGTTAAGTAACACAGAGTGCCTAACAAATAAAATAAAGGAATAAAAAAAAAAAAAAAACCGATTTCAGTTGAGTACAAGAAACAGCTGCTATGGACAGCACGAGCCCGTCACGCCTTTACAGTCAATTCAGGATTAGGAGAGGAAATTAGTTTGACACTTATTATTATAAAATTATAAGAGGAATGTCCTGCATCTACGTGAGCACCACAGGAAAGGAATTCTTTGGTTTGTTGAAAAGGTAATTCATGTGAGCCACCTTGGTAAACAACTACATATTTATTGTAAACGAAGTTTTTTTTAAACTCTTAGACGAAACCCGTGTTTCAAATCAATCCAACGCAGAATGATGTGCTTCGTTTAATGTTTTCCGTAGGGCTAGGGGTTCCATTTTCCCCGGGAATCAACTTCGTGGAGCATGGCTTGAACTAATAATTTAGGATAAAATATACATTCGACCTAGAGGGATTGATGCTTGCAAACATTGTCCTCATATGATCAATGAATTGTTTTGAAATTTCTGAGATTTTTTTCTGTTCAGTTCGAAATGCAGTAACTCTTTCTGCAAAACGTTCGCCACGTCATAAGTATTAGTTGGCGAAGATTTGGCATTTTCTATCGTTCAAGAATAAAATATGCTGTGTCCGGATGACCTACGCTACGTGCTACATTTTCATAATATTCGCTTTTATCCTTAAAAAAAGACATTGAGAGGATTTGTTCTATTATTTGTATTGTTGCCGGAGAGTTTCTGACATTAACCATTCTGAAACTCGACCATATATTTTATTTAATACAAACAATCTTTTGGTCAAGGTTGATTGAAATACCGTTTTGATTAATATTACGAACATTTGAGCATATTTCCTCTTTAAATTTAGGGTATTTGAAGTAATATTTGAAAATACATATTTT
The DNA here is from genome assembly GCF_024139115.2 of Armigeres subalbatus. NCBI lineage: Eukaryota > Metazoa > Arthropoda > Insecta > Diptera > Culicidae > Armigeres > Armigeres subalbatus. The sequence continues at coordinate 410,662,117 of NC_085140.1, read as the reverse complement.
AGAAAATAAATTGTCACAGAAAAAAATCAGACGAGCGCTTGATGGCCATACCGTACTCTCCAGATTAAATGATTCTCTCAAACAAACTAAGTTTTAAATTTTGAAGAGTCTCAAAAACGCAGTTGCAATGACCTCAAAACCTAAAATCTGTTCACTTTTATACTCTGACATGTCCAGATAGTTCTCATTGGCTCATAATAATTTGGAAAAATCTCATGATATATTCATATGAAATATTTCAGACATGGCGAGATTTGCAAAATGAAATTAAAAAACGTTTCGCTATTCTGAGAAATACCAACTTTGAGAATAATGTCTCGAAGTTGGATCCCAGTTCGAAACCCTTTTGGAAATTAACAAAATTCTTAAAAACCTCAAAAGCCAATTCCAGCGCTTAAAGAGGGAAATAAAATTTTATTAACAAATGGCGAAAAGGCCCAAAAACTTGCTCAGCAGTTCGAGAGTGCCCATAATTTTAGTCTAGGTCTCACCTGGTCTCACTAGTCCAATTGAGGATCAGGTTACACGGAGCTTCGAAGACATTCTCAATCAAGAGAATGTTTTGACCCTTCGTTGGGAACCAATTTGGATGAAGTGAGATCTATTACTAGAAAATTTAAAATATGAAAGCCCTGGGTGATGATGGTATTTTTACATACTTATCAAAAACTTCCTGAGAGCTCTTTATCCTTTTGGTTAATTTATTTAACAAATGTTTTCAATTGGCATACTTTCCAGATAAATGGAAAAACGCCAAAGTTGTTCCAATTTTGAAGCCGGAAAAAAATCCAGCTGAGGCTTCTAGTTATCGCCCAATCAGTTTGCTTTCTTCAATAAGCAAACTGTTTGAAAAGATTATTTTAAATAGAATGATGGTTCATATTAATGACAATTCTATTTTTGCTGATGAGCAATTTGGTTTTCGCCATGGGCATTCAACCACTCATCAGTTATTAAGAGTTACGAACTTAATTCGGCTCAACAAATCTGAAGGATATTCGACTGGAGCTGCTCTTCTTGATATAGAGAAAGCATTTGACAGTGTTTGGCATGAAGGTTTGATTGTAAAATTGATGAATTTTAATTTTCCTCTGTACATCATTAAACTGATCCAAAATTATTTATCAGATCGCTCACTGCAGGTAAACTATCAGAATACTAAATCTGATAGATTACCTGTAAGGGCTGGTGTCCCCCAAGGCAGCATACTGGGGCCCATATTGTATAACATTTTTACTTCTGACTTACCTGATTTACCACCAGGGTGTCAAAAATCTTTGTTTGCAGATGACACGGGCCTTTCAGCCAAAGGGCGAAGCCTTCGTGTCATTTGTAGTAGATTGCAAAAAAGTTTGGATATCTTCTCCACTTACTTGCAAAAATGGAAAATTTTATAAATGCTTCCAAAACTCAGCTTATAATTTTCCCACATAAGCCGAGAGCTTCTTATTTGAAACCTTCTAGCAGACATATTGTCACTATGAATGGGGTTCCAATTAATTGGTCTAGCGAAGCTAAATATTTAGGTCTTCTGCTAGATCAAAAATTAACTTTTAAAAATCACATTGAAGGCCTTCAAGCCAAATGTAACAAATATATTAAGTGCCTATATCCACTTATAAACAGAAAATCAAAACTTTGTCTTAAGAACAAACTTTTGATTTACAAACAAATTTTTAGACCTGCCATGTTGTATGCTGTGCCAATATGGACTAGTTGCTGCAATACCAGAAAGAAGGCACTCCAGAGGATTCAAAATAAAATTTTGAAAATGATTCTGAAGTTGCCTCCGTGGTATAGTACCAATGAACTTCATAGAATTTCTAATATTGAGACATTGCAACAAATGTCCAACAAAATAATTTCCAATTTTAGACAAAAATCGTTGCAATCTTCTATTGCAACGATTAACTCCTTGTACCCTTAGTATAAAATAGGTTAAGTTTAGTTTAAGTCGAAAACATTGTAATTCCTACATGGTTCAATTCAACCAGAGGAAAAATTTTAACTGCCAGAGGCAATTGAAATGTATTAATAATAACTAAAAGCGTAATATAGCAAATAAGGATGATAGTGTTAAGAAAACACGGAACACCTAGTCTAAGAGATGAATGCATGTATTAGATAATTAGCAAATAAAATTAGTTAAAAAAAAAAAAAAAAAAACTATATATATATATATATTTCAGACATATCTCGAAATCAAAACGAGTGTTCGGAACTGTTCAGTACTTGAATCAAATTTAAAATATTTAAACATAATAATTTCTTACGATATTCGGGAAACTAAAGTGTACAAACGGGAATCTCTGGAAATCGTTTCTCGAAATGCAAGCCCTACTTAGAGCCTTCTTAACTCTTAAGAAGTGCTTAGTCATGCGCTAAACCTGGTTTGAGGGATAAGAGCTGAATAAGTTGGCCTTCAATCAAAAAGAGGCGCTCTAAAAATACTTTTGCTTCTTTGACAAAGTTGTACTGATCTGATTCATGTCTGATTACATTTACACTCTGAGCGTTTTCATTAAGGTTTGAAATCAGCTGAATGCTTTTGTTCAGCGGCGCAGCCAAAAATTTTGATAATACACGACTGCACGAGACAGTATAGTTGAGGTCTAAATTTGTTTCGAAATTCCGCGGAATTCCGTTAAATTTCGTTATAAGCTAGTTTTTTTTATCGAAATTTTTGTAATTTTACGAAACGAAACGAAATCAAGAAATCAGATTTCGCCATGCTCAAATTCCGCGAAATTTCGCGGAATTTCGTTTCGAACCACCTGAAACGAAATTTTTCGAAATACCGCATATGCTTAACTACAACAGCGCAGGAAATGTGAGGCAGTGTACAGCAACGCCAAATGATTGGTTTGATGAGGAGTTTCAGCGAGGGATGGACTAGAAAAATGCTGCAAGGAGTCGAATGCTAGTGGCTGGTACCCGATGCAGTAGAGAACGGTTCTCAGAACATCAGGAAAAGGATACGCACATAAAAATACTATTTCTACAACAAAATCATCGCAAAAAAGCCCAAATTATGACCATACGACACATAAATTAGGACGAAAATGATTGACCAATTTTTCCCTTGAAAAAGGCCACATGAGGTATTTTCATGTTTTTATTTCTTTATTTTTATATTGCCATATTTTTATACTTTCTTTACATTATATTTTTATGTTTTTTGTTAAGAAAATTATTTTGAGCTTTTTAGTGGAATGTCTTCACTTGTCATAAGACGAGTTTGTACAATCCCATTTAATTCCACCACTTAATTGTACCTTGACAGATACATATTTCGACCTCAACAGTAAGGTCGTCCTCAGTGTCTCGTACTTGACTCGAGTCGAGTCATCTGCCATCTGATACTTCTTTTCTTTCTTTCTTCTTATTGGCATTACATCCCCACACTGGGACAGAGCCGCCTCGCAGCTTAGTGTTCATTAAGCACTTCCACAGTTATTAACTGCGAGGTTTCTAAGCCAAGTTACCATTTTTACATTCGTATATCATGAGGCTAACACGATGATACTTTTGTGCCTAGAAGTAGAGACAATTTCCAATCCGAAAATTGCCTAGACTGGCACCGGGAACCGAACCTCAGCATGGTCTTGCTTTGTAGCCGCGCGTCTTACCGCACGGCTGAGGAGGGCCCCCGCCATCTGATACTAATAGCATTCTAAATAATACATCTTTACATTACTTCCAGCTTTTTTTAAAGAGATATACATCCCGACTTAACTTCGGCTCCTCAACTTTGATATATAATTTCCTATGTTATTCATTTCACTATATATTTATATACAACTACCAAAATAAAAAAAAATAAATAAAAATACGGTACGGTATGTCCACGCATCCTGTAGATTCATGAAGAACCGGAACTACCTCACCTACCTCATGGCTCACCACTCCCATCATTTACACAATCAGATATTAACGGGACAGCGCCTTTGCTTCATTCTTCCTCTGTTATCGCAGGTGACAAACTGAATCGTTTAGCGCTGTACTGCACGCCGCTATCCTTGCACTCCAACAACCGTTCGAATTGTCTCCCCAAGTCCCGACAGCCCCCTATTCAATGTAAAACTCCACTTAATGAATTGTTCTCCTGCCCACAATCAGAACCCCCCGGCCAACAACCAGCAACAGCCTACGGTGGACAGACGTTGACGAATGCGACAACCAACGATGACGATGTCGAACAAGCACGTAAGCCTCACTCAATGACAACCTCCGTCTTTACCCGTGCCGTGATTGTGGAGTGCTTACTCTCCCAGTTTGGAGCTCCTTGAGGCGTGCGTACGGCGCGTTGTCTCGCTGCGAGTGTGTCATTCCGCGCGGGAGAGTCCTTTTGTGAAATTTTGCTGCCGTATGGGCGCAGGCGTGTGCGCGCGCGTGTTGCAGATGAACAGCGAACCTCGACGCGCGATTGATTAATTACCTGGGCGATATTCACACTCAGGGACATGGACACGGCGAAGGCGACGAACGAGCAAATGCCGGACGAGGTTAGCATTAGCATTAGCATTAGCATTGAGCAATTCGCACAAATTCGTAGGTGGTACAAGCCAAGACTATTGTATGAGAGTAGCACCATTTTCATCCGTTACCACCGATATTGATTTGGGACTAATCACTATCTCTTAGATGGAAGCAATGCACTCTCCAATAGTCGAGATCTGTCCTGGCCACGTCCTTGCGAATGCTGAGGAAGAAAGGATGGTTAGTTGAACACCTACTTAAGAAAGATGCAGAGAACTCTACGACCTCTCATAGGTGCCACGGGAGGTTTTGGGATTGTGTGGAAGGTTATAACAGTAGGGACCGTTTTGGTAGAACGTGAAACACAGAAGGAACTAAGATAGAAATACAAAGTAGGAAAGGGACGAGCAAATGCCGGACGAGGTTGGTACGAAATTGCGTTAGAGAAAATTCGTTCTACCGCCGCCCGAGAGGAGTGACCAATTTAGCAGCGCGGCGGCTGTATGAACTGCTGTTGTCTGGTGGCGGGAGCTTGTTTGTCGCTCTGCAAAGTGGAAAGGAGATCCTGATCAGGTGCGGCTGACGACGACGACGACGTCGCCAAATTGGTGACAATTGAACCGGTTTGTCAACTATTGGAGGTCTTTGCGTATCGGTGGAACTTTGCGAAGTAATTGATTGTTGACAGATGGAATGTTGTTGATCGGTTCACTTTCCCATAATGTACTGACTATTTTGTCGGGAGCCAGTCGCAATTATTTTTCAAGAGGAAGTGGCTGGAGCGAATTCCACTTGCTTTGAAGAATGCCCAAAACGAATTATAGTAACGTGGTTTAGATCCGGTATTTCTTCTCTTGTTTGTAAACATGTTTTCTAGATAGATTGTATTATAGAACTTCCATGTGAATGTAGAAGAGTTTCACATTGGCAACATCTTTCAAATATCAGAAGATAACATTCAACAGAAATAAAGTATTTTAATAAGGATTAAATCTTCTGATACTTGAACTGATGAATGTTGTATCCACTGTTGTTTCCAAATGCAACGCACATGCATCATCTACATGGGAAGACTTACGAGCTATCAACCAGCAGGCAGAACTATTTGTTTGCGATTAAAGCAAATCTCTTCGGAATAATCCGCTCCACGTGATGTACAATAGAACAAACCATTCAAATGATTTTATTTGTATACTTTAGAATTAAAATACTCATTCTTATTATTCGAAACTTTTACTTCTGTACCAAATAGTTGAGTTTGATAATTGAATTTATTTACCATTCGCGGAAAACGCACAACCTCCCATCTTGGCTGCAACAAAATGCATACATGCAACAATATCAACGAAGGTCATCATATCAATCTTGGCCCAGCGATATTAAATTATCTTCCATTTTTATCGCCTGTCCATATTTCTTCTTTAGGACTTGATCATCTATCCAAAGGGGACGTGCCAATGCGGATGGCGATATTGGTGGTGATGATGATGATGGTCAGCCGGTCGTCGTCGTCGTCGGTCAAGATCGGTGAGATTGCTGTGAAGGATAAATACCAAAAAAAACAGCCTCCCGGTTTGGTGCTCCACCACCTTCAGGACAACGACCGAATCATCGAGATACGATGGACCGTGCAATCGAACGGGGGCGGAGAAGCTTCGATATTGATTTCGGTCGATAAATGGTGAGATTTCAGCACCGATGAGAAATTGGTCGGGAAAAATGTGAAAGTACACTGCAAACACGTCATCGAGCCGCACGAATCCCGTCAACGTCCGTAGGCGAAATTGGGAATGATAGGGCGATGAAGGACGATAACGTTGAAGATGAATTCAACTTTGGAATGATCTGTGTTTTCTTTACTCTTAGTAGCAGATGGTGTATTGTACGTGTCCGCTTTTATTGTTTCTTCTTCGGGCCATTTGCTCTAGAGTGACAACCACCGGTGCCAGAACGATGACTTTCTCACCTGTACCCTCCATATCGTACTAATCAATACGATGGGCGGGTCCTACGGCTTTTATTGCTTAGCCAAGAGTAGATATCCGGCCAAACATTTTTCGTCTTAGAAAATGCCAACGAAATAAAGATAGGTTCGCTTGCCATCCAGCCATTATGTGACCGGCTAGATACTCCTTATCAAGTAATAAATCATGTAGTCTGAATAGGCTTTCAAAATAGTGTTAGATGCATTCTCAATATTTTGATAGCATGTACTGTGGATTTTCTCAGATTTTGAAACAATGCGTAATTTATATTTTTCACTTAGTTTTAGCTTCTAATCTATCAAAAAATGAATGGGTTTAAGCTTCCGATTATGTTTTCACAATTTCAAGTTTAATTGTGAAAAAATAATCAATCAGAAGCTTAAATATTATTTTATTTTTTTATTTTTTCAATGTTGTTGTCTTTCCATGAATAAATATTCATTAGATACTGTAATGTCAAATTTTGTCTCTGATTTCGATGTTCAAAGATTTATGACAGTTTTAATATGATTCCGTAATGCCCCAGTTTTGCAACATTTTTTGTACAGAATGTCATACTCCGGAATAATAATGAAAACCACACCAAAACAAAATGCATTCGACGAAGAATCCTGTCCCTTTGTTTCCTGGAATCTGGGAATTGGTCAGATTACTCTTGGGATCCGAAGTTATGGTCAAAATGCTTTTCACTTTTCTCGGCACTAATTGGGGGATGTGAAAAAAAATGTGACGTAAAAAATTTTTTTCACAAATTACATTTTTTTCACTTAGTTCATTGATCTTTGGACAATATTAAATACGGTACATAATCATAGCAATCCAAAGGCCAAAAGCCATCCAAGAATTCAAAGAATTGGAGCACAGGCCTTAAGGTCAATATGCATAACGGAAGATCTACATGCTCCATTTAGAAATCCAATATGCTCTTAGCGATCATTTGAACCAAATTGGATATGAATTGATGGCATGTTCCATTTCAGGCTATCCAAGAATTCCAAGAATTGCACTACAGGCCTTAGGGTCATACGCGTAACAAAAGATCTATTTGCTCCTTTTAGAAAAGCATCATGCTCCATACCATATTATCAGTGGTGGTCTACTGAAAACATGATTCCTGATCCGTTATACTTCGCGGCAAATGAGCCTCCCAAATAAACGATAGATTAACCCTTATGTTACCGACAGGGTACCCGGGTACTTTGTTCGTTTTCAATTGATTGAATTGAACCCTAAAATTCTAAACATCGCAGGTAAGGGCATGCGATAACACACTTTTTCCTAACGAAACGAAACGAAACGAAATTTAAAATGTCTATGTTGATTCGGATCGAAACGAAACGAAATATAGATTTCTTTCGAGACTTCGAAACGATACGAAATCAAGATTCGTTTAATTCGAAATTTTCGAAACGAAACGAAATTTTGATTTTTTTCCGCGGAATTTGTAAAACCAATTATGTACGCAATTCTGATTTCACTTTTTCAAAGTCGAATAACTGTTTTGCGACCAAAAGAGTTATAATAACTGAAGAGAAAGTCTGTGATAAATCGCCACATTCTCGCCGCATATACAATTTGCGATAAAGCAATACTTCAGAATATCAAAATCTGATTAATTTTGTATCAGTTTTATATAAGTAAGTATATAAAATTAAAGAAATTGTGGGATTTTTTATATACGGATTCAAATTTTGTTTGAAACCTTAGTTCACATAAGAATTATGTAATTATGCTGAAGCATACTTCATATTGTCTTGTCAGCGTGGTTTTACAGTATTGACTTAGTCAAAATTTGAAAACGAATGCTTAGATTTATTTTTTTATTTAGTAGGATACTTAACTATGTATCCATATCTGCCAGGCGTATACGCAGATATAGAATTGATATTACTAGATCTGCCAAAATTTATTCCTTCTTATTCCTCGTCTACATATATAGCATACATTTGCTCACTAGAAGAATCATGTGCACCTTTCTAAAATGCACAAAGATATGTATTGAATTTCACAGACCGATAGTCTTATATACAATCAGCTCGAAGAATTGAGCTATTGTGTGTGTGTCCAGCAGCTGCATGGTCAGTATGTGCTAAAAGCAATCATAAGTAAAGAATTTTCAGCAATTTTAATGATCTTTCAACCCGCTCTGGATTTTTTTTTGCAATTTCCACGTCGTAGTTGCTAATCATGATTGACCGAGAAACAGTAAATATGCATAGCTCACCAATTAAATAATATTCTTGGGATACAAAAAAGTTATGAACAATAACGATGCTGGTCAATAACGGTGCTTATAGTCAATTTAGTATTAGGAGAGGAAAATTAGTGTAACACTCATTGTTTTAAGAGACCGAGGAATGCTCTGCATCTCCGTGAGCGCTGCGGAAAAGGAATAGTTGGTTAGTTGAGAAGGTAATTCATGTGAAACCCCTTGGTAAGCGACAAAATATTTATTGTAAACGAAGTTATTTTGAAAACAAGAAGATGAAAAGTGTGTTTCAAATCAATCCAACGCAAGATCAATGTGCTTCGCTCAATAATCTTGTACAACACAATCGATTCCGCACTAAATAATTTTGTGCTCTTTGATGCAGACATTAGCAGGGTTCCGACTTTTCTTTTCGTTGCGTTTTTCGGGCCCAGGGAGAATCTATTTTCGTTGTTTATAAGTGATGAACATCATTCACCTATCAATCTTTTCTCTGGAGCTAGCCTTGGAGGATAAACGAAAATCATGCCTATTAGATGAAATTCCTTTTTCGTTCAATCACTTTTACCTCTCACTCACTTTTTGCGAGAATAATCGCAGAACAATTATAAAAATTGTATGGCCACGGTGGAACTCGAACCCAGCATATCAACAATAATAGCCCTAGGGATGCGCTCACTCTAGCCACACCACCACACTATCTACATGTAGGTGCCAGATTATTTGATCCACAAAGGCACCGAAAATGCTCGGATATGAAAGAAAACGAGTAAACCAATTTCCGACGGCAATCAAAGTGAGCAAAAAATGGTTATCACTCTCCAGATTGTTTTTCTTTTCCAAAAAGTGATTTCTCCCCGAAAGTTTTCGTGAGGGAGCATCCTGTGCTCCTGAGATTGAGTGAGCATTACAAACGTTGGACATAAGTTTTATCACTTCGCATTCTCCCACACTAGCTGGCATGATCAGCATCAACACGATCGATTGCACACTGGTTAAACAAATTTCTGCTACGCGAGGTAGATTTTTATCACTTCGCGTTCTCCCGGACTAGCTGCCGTCCCATGACCAGCAGCAACACGATCGATTCCGCGTTCATATTGTGCAAATAGTAAAAAAAATATCACAAAATTTTAATCATGGAAACACTGAAGACGTTTTATAGAAGAAAACTACTTACGTATTTGTCGACTAAGAATGGGGTTAGTAAGCGTTAATAGAAAAATTTGTATAACTTGAAGTTTTGGAAACAACTTAACGATTTTGTTCAGCGGCGCAGCCAAAATTTTTTTATAATATAAAGTATGGATTAGTTTAAATTTGTTTCGAAATTCCGCGGAATTCCGTTAAATTTCGTTAGAAGCTAGTTTTTTCTAGCGAAATTTTTGTAATTTTACGAAACGAAACGAAATCAAGAAATCAGATTTCGCCATGCTCAAATTCCGCGAAATTCCGCGGAATTTCGTTTCGAACCACCTGAAACGAAATTTTTCGAAATACCGCATATGCTTAATCGCAGGAAATTGAAACTTCGTGGCATCTTCAAACTCGGCAAAATTTAGGTTTGGGTGGTATCAAAATGGGGGGCTTGGAGAGGGGCTTCTGAATATTTTTACCCCGTAACGTACCGACAGAGTACCCGGGTACCCAAGTTTTTGGCACAGACAAACAGACGTAACTCTTAGTGCAAATCAGTTATAAATGTATCGTCATCAAGAACACTAGCGCCATCTGTTGCACAATCCACTCGAATCTTGACGCTCCACTTCTCACGTCTACGCGTTCAAGTAGTGCTTGATCATTCTCTTTCAGCGCTGCTATGGTAATACCTTGTTTATGTTTGTTGAAGTCCGATTATAAAACGATTTCAATTTCAGTTTAAATCCATCTGACGTTGCTAATATTTCATTTCAGCCTCAATTTCAAAGTCTCAACACAAAATGCTTCTCCCTAAAGCTAACAAGCAATTGCTTCCGAAACATAACAAACTATTCGACAAACCAATACAGAAAGCAAGCAAATTTATTGGCAATGACATATGGTTCACTAAATCACGTTGGAGTTGAATAGATTTTGAGGTGAGTTTCGATTTTATTCGATCCAATAGTAGCTTTTTTAATAGTCATTGGCAAGATGAATACATGCCATCCTCATCACCCAAGTAACATTTTGAATTCTATTTGGATTTATTCAAGTTTTATTGCAGTTTTATCAAGGATTCGCATAAACTGTAGAGTTTTATCATAGTTTTCATCTAGTCCAAGTTACCTCAAAGCTAAATTCTCTTATAATAGTTTTATGATATGCTCCAGGTCCATCTTAAGCTGTTTATTTTGATAAATAATGCAGCAAGAGCACTATATCCCAATTGAAACCAAATAGTTTTGAGAAAGTTTTATGGTACTCTTCATTAAGAAAGAACGATCTTGAAAATGCCATTATAAAACTTCCTTAAAACTATGTGGCTTTGAGTGGGAGAAAGTGCTCTTGTTGAAGAATACATCAAAATAAACAAAACATAATGTCAAATTGGACGCAAACAAGTGGATCAAAGACAAAAATAATGTAAATTTATCCCATATATGGAAACTCCATTTGCGCAAGCATCTGTTTTTTTTTCTATCGAAGCTTTCTTTCTATCGGATCATCAGCTGCAGTTTTCTTTCTATCGGATCAAATTTACCACCAGCTCCATCAGCTGTCTTGATCTTCCAATATCAGGCAGATTTCATATCCTCCCATTTATCATATGATCGATAAATTTTCTTTAAAATACATTTTCTCGATTTTTTGGGCGTTCGTAATCATAACCAACTGGGTACAATACACAGGCGAATTTCTCCAGTTTTCAACGAACGGTTGAGCTACGCAACAAATACTAGCAAGTTAAGTAGATTTTTGAAATCTTTAACATATTGTTGCAAAATCGCGACCAAAAATCATTATCGAACTATCAACTCTACTCGTATTTCGAAGCTGGTTTATTTTTAATAAAGAAGTATTAACCATTTACTTTTTGATTAAACATAACCCTATAGATGTTTAACTGACAGGTAAACAAATAAGTTATATGCATTTCTTTTTCAGTTGAATTGCATGTTATTATATGACAATATTCGCAAAACGGATGATTTCGGATGAACATGGAAATCAAAACATTTTGCGCTTTAATTATTTGTTCTCGATTGTTATTGATATAGATAGATAGGTATTATGAACCCGAGGAGCAGTAAGGAGTTTTCATTCAATTCAGCATTTTGTGCAGATATTTAGTTTAGTTAATATTTAACGGCGAACTTTTTCCAAATGAACGACTTGTTTTCGTTGGAATTGTAAACAACATGTTATAATGAAAGTACCAAACTTATAACGCTCTTCAATAAAACTTCTTAGTTTTGACCAGTACTAGTTAGTTTTATTCAAGACAAACTAAGCTTCGTCAAGATTGCGATAAATCTAGTTCAATTTATCATGCTCCTGCATAAACCTAACAGGTTTTGTATGAGATAAAGTGGTTTTAATCCAATCTTATGATGGTTTTCGATAAAACTATTGAAATCATGGCGGATTATCGTCTGCGTCAAATTTCTTGATAGAAGCCATTTCTATATGAACGATGAAAACTATTTGTTTTAATTTTACATGCATGAGTCATTTCATAGATTGGGGCATAAAACAAATATTGTTACATCTGCGAACTAAAGTAGAGCAAATTTTTTTTTGGTATGTACAATTTTTTAAATAAAAATAGTTTTTAAATAATATTTTATCTTGCAATATAAATAAGGCGCATTCAATATTTGTTACATTTATTCGGAAAAGCATCGACAAAGTGGTTGTGGTATGTGGAATTACACGATCACAATGCAATTAAGTTTCAATTTATCAACGTATCCATAATAATTTTCATCATTATGAGATACTGTTCGATTTGGTTCAGACAAAATTCAATATAAACAAGTATAAACATCAGCGGATCTAGATAACGAAAACACATGCTGTCAAATTCCTTAGTAATCCTAAAAGGGTTTTATGCTGATCTTTCTTGCCATCATAAGCTCACTTTGATAAAACTAACAAGTTTTAAGCGAACCTTGGAAAATGGTCTTGAACACCTTCTCAAGAGTGGGCCTCTTTCGTCTTATAGTGGTTTTATGACTGTCTTGAAGCAAGCTTGTAGGACAATTGGCTTTAAATGTGGTTTTAAGGCACAAGTCTAGAAGTGTGCTTCAAGTGCATCATAAAATTAATTTTGCTACTTGGTCAGAGCTGCTCCAACGCACAATTTCAGTTTTCCGGGAAAAACCAGAGTTGACTATTATTATTATTATTATAGAGTTTTGGCACTTCCTCAGCAAGCGTGCTGGGAATTTTCACCTACCCCGGGCAATCTGAATGCCAAAGGGGATTAGGCTCTGTGGATCTCATTCGCCGGTTGACTTAAAATCCTATAATAAACGTTTGCACCGGATGTATTAGTTATGGTGGTTCAGGAATCTTCTTACGATGCTGCAAGTTCCAAGAACCACTGTCTTTTGGATGCTATGGAGGTTATGAGATAGTTCCAGCTCTCCTAAGGATCTCAGAAGAGATTTCGGGACGATTCCGGTTGCTGAGATAACAACCGGAATTATACGCACGTCCTCCAGGTGCCACATCTGCTTCAACTCCTCCGCCAAGTCGTGGTACTTCGTTATCTTGTTAGAGAATGTTGTTTGGACATTATGGTCTAGCGGTACAGCAATGTCGATGAGGGTTACCCGCTTCATCATCGGGCCGATTGGCACGAATGAGGACATCCGTTATGATCTCGCGATCCCAGTACAGCTTCACGAAACTATTTTCCAGAACCGGGACAGGCACATATTTGTAGTAGGCGACAAACTGGTTAACCAAGTTGTGCTTTAAAGCAAGCTGTTGGTGCACAATCTTGGCTACTTCGTTATGACGACCGAGATAGGCTGAATCAGCTAAGGCTGAACACCCGGACACGATATGTTCGATCGTCTCTCCTACTGAATTGCACTTCCTGCAGCGGTCCTCCACGTTTTCGTGCAATATATAGTGCCGATAGTTCTTCGTCGCAATTACCCGGTCCTGGATGGCTACCATGAATCCTTCTGTTTCCGAGAAGAGTTCACCCCGCACCAGCCACGTATTCGACGCCGCTTTGTCGATATATTCCAGCTCCAGTTGATGGGGGTGCGTCCCATGTAACTCCTTCTGCTTCCACGATGCGATCATCTCGTCGACAGATTTGATGTCGCAATTCAGCTGATAGTCCTCCTGCGCCAGATGCAGGGCACTGAATCCGTGGTCAGCTTCACACACAGCGCGATAGATTTCGTGGCGGTTCTGGCTTTCCACGAAGTATCTTCGCAACTGCTGGATCTGGGAAACACATAGTGTTTGTATATCGGTGACGCCTCTTCCTCCTACTGTACGTGGCAGGGTGACTCTCAATGGACGATTTTTTTATGGCGCATGCGATGCTTAGTGAACGCCACTGTACTGCTCGTTCTAACGCCTCCAAGTCAGTCTTGGTCCACTTCACCACCCCGAAACTGTATGTCAACAAGGGCACAGCAAACGTGTTTATCGCCTTCACCTTGTTGCCGGCCGACAAGAGGCTCTTCAAAATACCGTTGACACGATGCAAGAACTTTTCCTGCAGCTCTTTCTTGATCGTCGTATGGCGAATTCCTTTCAGTTGCAGGAAACCTAGGAACTTGTACGTTTCGCCTTCAACCATGTTTCGAATCTCCTCCTGTTCGTTGACGCGGAAACTGTCGGCATCCACCAGGTGACCCTGGTGTAGATGTATGGATCGACATTTATCGATACCAAACTCCATCCGGATGTCGTTGCTGAATACCGTTACAAGCCGCAGAAATTGGTGCAGCTTCTCCACAGATTCCGCAAACAGCTTCAAGTCGTCCATAAAGAAAGTGTGGGTAATGTTTGTACTCCTTTCCCCACTCTTCAAATGATAGCCATAGTTGTGTTGGTTGAGTGCTCTGCTAAGAGGGTTCATGGCAAGGCAAAACCATAGAGGACTAAAGGTATCGCCTTTGAATATTCCTCTTTTGATTCTGAGAGTCCTGGACCGTAACACCTTTTCTCCGTCGGTAATGTGTAGGGATGTGCTCCACATCCCCATAGCGTGCTGCATTAGCCTGATGACGTTACCGTCTATCTTATACAACTGCAGTACCTTAAGAAGGTACGAGTGAGGTACTGAGTCGTATGCCTTTTAATAGTCGATATACGCCATGCTCAGGTTTCTTTGCTTGTGGGTGGCCTGCCCAACAACGACTGCATCAATGATGACCTGATCCTTGCAGCCTCGTGTGTTACGTCGACAACCTTTTGTTCCTCGGTCATCAGGTTGTTGACGTCGCAATGGCTCATCACTAGGGTGTCCCAAAATTGGACAAAGTCTGGGATTTTGGGGGCTCAACCTTCAAATGAAAGCTTAGAGTAAAACAAAAGAAAAATTGTTCTACGACAACTCTGGGAAAATGACGTTTAGGGGTGGCCCCGACGCATTTTATGAAAAAAGTGCATTATTTACAGGTAACATCGAAAATACCGGTATATCGGAAAGAAATTCGATGAAACCCATCCATTTTATATTTTTTACATTTAACTTAGGGTCTATACTTTATGGTAAAACTTTGATACCGCATGTTTTAGGTCTATATATTTTTCACTGATGCTTTAAATGCCCAAAAATGATGATTTTTTCTTAATATTTTTTTATTAATTCATCCAAAACGGGTATCAATCATGATGCTTTCGAAACTAGATATACATAGAAAGATGGGGAATTTTATAACGAATATTTTGCTAAAAATAGCAACCTTCTATCTCTATCCGTTTAAAAGTTATTCACGATTTACTGCAGCTTGGAAAAAGACTTTTTGAAATTTCGGATCATAATACCTGGATCATGTTTAAGTAAAAAACGCCTACTTTTCCATACCAACCAAATGAGCGCTTTAATAACCAATATAGTATTCATATGAGTTGCATAAAATTGATTTTAATACTTATTTGAGTGTTATAATGGAAACCCAACGATGGACCAGCAGTAACATGACTGACTACAAATTGTTCAGTTAGTCTGGGTGAGTGCTCAAATAGATTGATGAATATGGTTTCAAAACTACCCATAGGTAGGTTCAGTTTTCGTGTCATGGTTTGTCGAGCTGTGCAATGTTTCTTGATAACATGGAAATTAGTTGTTTTGTGACCATCTTGATTTTTTGCAAGAACGATCATGTGAAGCAAATCCAACTAGATCATTTTGATATCGATTTGTCATATTTTACGCCATATTGAAGCTCATTTTACGCCATTGCAAAAAATAGTGTGTGCAACTAATTGCAAAACTCGATTTTATCAGCACTCGTAGTATTTATCTCTATCGGCAAGCCTCGTTGGATAAACGTACAACCATGCTGATTAAATCATCTTTTTAGCAACTAGTTACACAAATTACTATTATCATTATTATTTTATAATGCATATTGAAATATTTGGCATCTACCATCTACGGAATCTCTGGAAATAAGAACAATCTACACTAATTACGAACTATTTTGCCTACCAATACTGAATACAATGATAAATTGATTGCATCGATAAATCGGGACCAAAATTATCCAGCCGGATTAACTTCACATGATCGTGCTGGTTGGAAATCAAGTTGGTCAGAAAACAATAAATTTCCATGTTATCGTGAAACATTGCACAGCTCACCAAACCATGAAACGATAGCTGAACCTACCTATGGGTAGTTTTGAAACCATATTCATCAATCTATTTGAGTACTCACCCAGACTAACTGAACAATTTGTAGTCAGTCATGTTACTGCTGGTCCATCGTTGGGTTTCCATTATAACACTCAAATAAGTATTAAAATCAATTTTATGCAACTCATATGAATGCTATATTGGTTATTAAAGCACTCATTTGGTTGGTATGGAAAAGTAGGCGTTTCTTTACTTAAACATGATCCAGGTATTATGATCCGAAATTTCAGAAGTCTTTTTCCAAGCTGCAGTAAATCGTGAATAACTTTAACCGGATAGATATAGGAGGTTGCTATTTTATCAAAATATTCGTTATAAAATTCCATCTTTCTATGTATATCTTGTTTCGAAAGCATTATGATGGATACCCGTTTGGATGCATTAATAAAAATATTAAGAAAAATTCATCATTTTTGGGCATTTAAAGCATCAGTGAAAAATATATAGAGCTAAAACATGCGGTATCAAAAGTTTACCATAAAGTATAGACCCTAAGTTAAATGTAAAAATATAAAATGGATGGGTTTCATCGAATTTCTTTCCGATATACCGGTATTTTCGATGTTACCTATAAAAATGCACTTTTTCATAAAACGCGTCAGGGCCACCCCTAAACGTCATTTCCCAGAGTTGTCGTAGAACAATTTTTCTTTTGTTATACCTTAAGCTTTCATTTGAAGGTTGAGCCCCCAAAATCCCAGACTTGGTCCAATTTTGGGACACCCTATTCTGCACCCTCCTCGCTATTACCGATGACAGCACTTTGTACAGACTCGAAAGGCACGTTATTGGTCTGTACTTGGCTGGGTTCAAAGTGTTCCGATCCTTCGGCAGAAGATAAGTGACACCCCTAGTGATGAATTCCGGTAGCTGCCCGGGGTTATCTAGTACCGTGTTGAAGCATTCCGCCATCCGCCCGTGGACCGTTGTGAGTTTTTTATACCAGAAATTATGCACAAAATCGGGTCCTGGTGCAGCCCAATTCCTGATATACCGAGTAGCCTCACGTATGTCTTGGGCGGTCACGTTGATAGCGGTCATGTCTCCAATTCCACCACAATATTGCTCTTCTTCTGCCATCCATACCCCATCGCCGTTGTGTATGACGGGGTTCTCCCATAGATTGGACCAAAACTGCGTGACTTCTCCAATCTCCGGAAGGCCCTCGCCAAAGTCGGCTTTGTCGTTTCGGATGTGGTTGTAGAACTCCCTTTCGTTGATGTTGAACATTCGATTTTGCTCCTTCCTCTTCGAACATTCTCCATAACGTCGCAGTCGTTTAGCAAGAGCACTCAACCGCTGTACATGGGTGTCGAGGATCTCAGTTATGTTCGCCTCGGTGAGATCACGGAGTTCTGTGGGTTTCACAATTTCAGCAACATTCCGAACTAGCCTGGTTGATCGATTCCCCTGCTTGTACTGTGTTAATCGACCAACCTTTGACCGCAGTGTGGCGATGCGGGTCTCCAGACGTCGCATCCACGCGGGTTTTCGTGCTTTGGGGCGTGCGCGTCCATCACTCTCACCTTGTGGGCGCGTTCGCAATCCCAACGTTCTTACAACAGCCACTGCAGCTGAATACACGATAAATTGCAGCTCCTCGAGGTTCTCCACGGTTTCCAAGTACTGTGGCAAAATACCCTGGTTAAGGATGCTTACTGCACTCGTCAACCGATAGGAGTACCGCAACTTGAGTATCCAGTGTCGGGACATGGGAACATCCCACGGAACTGTGTAATTGCTGTGCCCATATGATTAGCTAGTTCATCCTTCAATTGCTGTCGTTGCAATTCCACTGTTGGTCCTGGAGCGGCGGGTGCAATCGAATCGCGACGGTTACTTGCGATTGATGCATCCAACCCAACAGAACTCCTTCTCGACGTATCGCTCGATCTTGCCTCCTCCTCCTCTCTGAATTCCCTCTGCACTTCCCGCTTGATGTACTCTACGTCTTCTGGAGTCAGCATATTATGTGACATAATAGCTCTCTGGCGTGTGTACAATTTGTTCTGGTCAAGCTGGGGTGCAAACCGATGGAACCTCTCATTGAACATCTCCAGCATAGCCGGTTTCCCGAGCATATCCGTCTCCATCCTAATGCAAACGTAGTAGCAACGGATCACGTACTGATTCATCACATGATCCGTTGCCGTCGGCGGCCCGCTAACGTGAGTGATTGACGTCGATCAACCACAGCAACATCAGCAGGTGCAGCATTGCCTTGGTGATTTCTTCTGCTGCCGTTTCTGTTTTGCCTTGTCGGCACGGGCTGAGCCCGATGACTAGAGGGTCGCTGTTGCACCTCTCCTTCCTCTAGCCGCTGGCCGCTCGCTCTGTCCCCGTTCCAGGACCAGCTCCAGTAGGGGCTCCCTCCTCGGCAATCGCATGGGTGGTATTCTTCTTGAGCGTAACTCCATATTTGGGTGTGCTTTCATTCCCGGAAGCTACGGGTTCTGTAAAGTTATTTAATTCTTTACAGTGCTAAATAGCTAGGTTCAAGCGCCAGTGCTTTTTCATTGGTGCTTAGGAATTGGGCCTTCAGCTCCCACCTACTGAAATGGTGGTTTTCATGGACGCCCAGGGTATTTCACCTGAGCTCCCACCTATTTATTATTATTATTATTATTATTATATTATACAATTATTATTTGTTTCTCGCTGAGAGGCCCTTACTATGATGCAGAATAAAGAGTTGATTCGCCACGCAAAATCGTTTCCAACGTTCAACGTCAAACGCCCGGATGAGCAGCTGAAATAACCTAAACCCAAATCCCTACCCCGTCCGTCCTGTATTAAGTTTTTTAACCTTGAGTCGCCACGAGTATTATGGTCTATGTCCCCTCCCAACTAACTGTTAAGATAAGATGATATACCATGTAAAAATATCATACTTGAGAATTGCGGCTCCGCAAAGTGTCACACACAACTGAGCCTACCAAATAAATGAACTGGTAAAAAAAAGAGTTGATTCAAAAGTATAAGATTGCTGATGTCGTTATTGTTCGCGTGACTAACATCTAGGTTACATCGATCTGGCAGCCAAAGTACCGGTACTACAAGTGTCAAACCGATGTTGGTGATGAAACAAAATATGCACTACAACATGATGCATGAATTACGGATAATTGAAGCTTGTTGAAGCATAATTTGGCAAAATAATTTAATTGACTACAGCGCCACTAGCGTTCTAGTACTTATGCTTCTACTGAATAAAGCGTCGCCTTGATGATTGGTATTTCAAGAGTCAAATGTCAAAGTGGTTGACTGCTAGCGCCTCTGCTGGACGAATTGCGCAATATAATTCTTGTACGATGGATTAACATGCAGTGTTACGTCTGTTTGTCTGTGTTTTTGGTATGACCATTACTTCGTCACTTTAAAACCGATTTGGACGATTCCGTTTGCTATGGTTTCAGATATTCGTCTTCTATCCGATTCAGGCCACATAGAACCGATTCTGATTACCTGGGTAGGGGAAACTGGACACACATGATCCCCGGGGACACATGATCCCCCCCTGTTTTCTCGAAAACTAATCACATTTTTATACTAGTGATATGTGCAAACGGATCCATTAGATAGATTATTGAATCTGAGTAACATTTGATATTAGTTACTTTATGTATATGGGTTTTAGAGAGGTTTTATTATTTAAGCATTCTCAATCCTTTTTTTCTTCAAAGGAGAAAAGTTTAATAACTTTGAATATGTCCAACCAAAACGTACCAAATTTTTACTGGACAAAGTTTTATTATTGTAGAATTGAATAAATTCATTCAATTAACTATTGCTTATTTTCCATTGAATACAAAAAAACAAAACAAGATAAATACTCAACATGGACACACTTGATCCCCCACAGTTTGGACACACTTGATCCCGATATTGCATATATTAAGGCGTTTGTTGTATACCGTGGCATATTATTGTATTGTACGTAACTAATTGATCTGTTAAAATTCTTTTCTAGTTAAAAAGAAGGGTAAGGGAGGTATTTTGGACCACTTTAGGAGATGACCCAGCAATTTTTCGAATAAAAGTTAGATTTTGTAATAATGCTTGATCAATTCCCTATGCAACTAAAAATTGGCGAATGCTAGGTAGGATTTAAAGGTAAAAATGTTTGCAAATAAAAATGTTTGCAGATTAGATTAGAGACCTCCAGCATTTTCGGCATTTCATCCGTAAAGTCCTTGTTAAGCAGTACATTTTGTAAAAACTCAAAAGCTTAGAACAATATCTATGGGTATTGAAACTTGGGCTTCGTTTTTTTTTAGTTTTAAATTCTTCCCGTTTGAACTAGGAGAAGTTTGCATACAATCACCATTTATTTGTAAATCTTCTTAAAGAATTTTGAATAATAGGCTCATTTAACAACTTTTGATCAGTCGTTTAAGAGAAATCGCATTTGTGTAATAATAACACGCACTACAAAAATGATGATGTGTGACAGTACCATATTAATGTATGAAGTCAGCATCCTGGTAAGATCACGGTTGTGGTATTGGTAGTAGTCTGGCGCTCTCGATGTATCACAGTCTTTTTTTATTGGTTACAAAATAGGTACTCAGGAATATTTACCATTGGCGATTTAAAAGAAAAATTAGATTCTAAAATTACAAAGATATATTTATGTATCGATCAATAATTTTTGGTATCATAACTGTATCAATCACAAAGAGAGATCCTCTTGGAAACATCTTATGTGTCGTGATATGACCACTGCCTTTTAGTGGAGTGAATGGTTTGCAGATAAATCATCATCACCATGCCAATTTTGTTGCCATAGCAGATATTCTATCTGTCACTATTACTCTATTCGAGAACCAAAATACTTGCCTTGCTTAATACCGACAATATCTTATTTTCGAACGACTGCTATTACGACAGACTATGAAGAATTGTTAGGATTTGAGGCTAGATCAATTTGACCTTTCATTGGACTTGGAAGAACCTAAATATGTTCAGCTTATAAAGGGATCAATTTCCCCCTATATGGGGATCAAGTCTCCCGCAAGTTTTGAAAATGCCAAATATTCTATCTTTCGGCAAAATCGATTTTTTGGTAACTTTCATGAACAAATAATTGCTTCCAAAGACGTTTTTGAATAGCTAATTAAATTCTCTATCAAGTCCATCAAGAAGCGTGCAAATCTGTGCATGTTACATCGAGAAATATCCTAAACAAAAAGTGGGGATCATGTGTGTCCAGTTTCCCCTACCGGGATTCCGCATTTGCTAGACCATGTTTCAAAAATGGATAAGTTGATGGTATAGAAAACAAATGAGTTACAAGTTTCGAAGAGAATTCGAGGATAATGAATCCACAACGTATTAGGACTACTTGGTTATTTGGTTTCGGAACGGACATTCCAGAATAGGTGCCCGTGGGCTCTTTAGTGATGATGATGATGATACTACCATCTATTGTAGCAAGGCACCTGCCGATAGCACTGGCCATATCTGACAAACGATTTGATCATAATTATGATATTGTTTGTATTTCATCAGACTCCTGTATGAAGGGCCAAAAATGGGTGGGGTGGTTCCATAAGCAAATACGCTTATGCGAATCCACGGGATGAATAGAGAATCTCCTTCCAGAAGAAAGTTCGTACATACAATATTATAATGCAGCCCTCGTTTCCCAGATTGACCCAATAGATGGGGAGAAGAGCCTGCCCTTTATCCACGAGATGTTAACAATAGGAAGTTGGCGATTCCACTCTTCCTATCCAAATCGCTTCAATCGGGTGCCCTGGTGGTTTTTTTTTTGTATGGGATATAATCATATAGTTTCAATGTAATTTGGTAAATATATATAATGGAATTCTCTCACCAAGTTTCAACTCCATGTCCTGGGTGAGAAAGGACCTTTCATCAACGCCTGATAGTTTCAGAATTGTGTCTTCAGGGATAGAAAACCAATAGCTCTTCAAGAAATGTTCTGGTTTAGATCGGGGAATGTGCTTCAGAAATAGACATCTTCATTTCTGGAAAGACGAAAAAACGGATGGCAGTATCACATATATCAACATAATTGTTTTGAATAATATGAATATGTATTCTGACTTTTTTTGCCTTTCTCGTACAACGAACTTAATTAAAAATGCAACAGGTGAACTTTTTTTATTTAATTAGTGGCCATTCGTCCTACACTTGTTCTCATTGAAATAGTTTGAAAGCTAGAAATTAAAATTGTAATAAATATATCAAATGTACATTGTAATCATAATTATGTTTAAAACATACTATATTGGTTAGAAGAATCATAACATTCAAATATCATCCAAATATTGTGGGTATAATGCAAAGATATAATGAATAACGTGAATATAATGTCAAAACCAGCAAGATATTTTCTTTCTGCAATTCGTCTTTGACCCAACAGATTTTTTTTATAAATTCTATATTCGGAATGGACACCCTAGGCATTCTAATTTAAAGCAAACCCTATTGAAAAATCTCGCCCTGCTCAATGTGTTGAGCTTGTATGGGAGAAAACGGAACTTGAACTTGAGGTGCCCGTGGGCTCTTTAGTGGCCACAGATTCGTTTGGAAGAAACCCTGGCAATATGAGTATCAAAATTCTTGGAATTGTTCCGAAAACATGTTTTCCATGTATTGTATTTGACCTTTTTCAAGGGAAATTATAAATATCACAATATCAAAATTGTGTTCATTTTTTTGTTATACTCTTCTAGTCGGGTTGAATGCATGTTCTATTCAAGGCCATTCAAGAATTTCAAGAATTGGAGTTCAGGCCTTAAACTCAGAACAGAAGGCGTGACGAAAGATCCATTTGCTTTTTTATAATTTGAACATGCTCTTAGTGATTATTTGAACCAAATTGAATGACTTAAAAGAGAAAACTGTTTTATTTTTGCTACGCGTGTAGACCGTTGGGCCCTCCTTAGCCATGCGGTAAGATGCGTGGCTTCAAAGCAAGACCATGCTGAGGGTGGCTGGGTTCGATTCCCGGTGCCGGTCTAGGCAATTTTCGGCTGGGAAATTGCCTCGACTTCCCTGGGCATAGAAGTATCATCGTGTTACCCTCATGATATACGAATGCAAAAATGGTAACTTGGCTTAGAAACCTCGCAGTTAATAACTGTGGAAGTGCTTAATGAACACTAAGCTGCGAGGCGACAATGTCCCATGGGGAATGTAATGCCAATGAAGAAGAAGCGTGTAGACCTACATGGAAAAAATATTGCGCTTAAAAAGATTAAAAAGAGCATGAATTATTTAAAAATAGACCTTAAGTTGCGCGTGTAGATCCGAGGCCTATATTCCAGTGGTTCTTGGAGCACCTTGAAGGAGCACCTTGGAGCACCTAGAAGTGAAAGCATATTTATTTTGGCTTAATAGATGAAATAGAGCATGAACTATTTTCAAAAAGAGATAACAAACCTTTGGTTACGTGTGTGGATTTCAAGGCCTATACTCCAGGGAATTCTTGGATGGCCTGAAACGCAAGGCGTATCCAAATTGATACAAATATGATAATTGGATCAAATATAGTAGGAGCCATTTAAAAATATATAAACCATCTAGTAATGCGTGTAGACCTTAAGGCCTATACTCTACGGATTTTTTTTGATGACCTGGAAAGGAACAGCTAACTAAGGCGTATCCAATTTGACCAAATATATAAAATAGGGCATGAACCATTTTCAAAACAGAGATAACAGCCTCTTGGTTATACGCATAGACCTTAGCGCTAAAACCCCAAGGAATTCTTGGGTGACCTGAAAAAGAACAGTTATTGAAAGAGTATCCTATTTGGTTAAATAAATCCTGTAGATCTCAAGGCCTATACTCCAGGAAATTCTTGGATGACCTGGGACGAAGCATTTATTAAAGAGATATCCAATTTGATTTTACGAATGGACAAGGGCATGGACCATTTTCGCAAAGAGGTAACAACCCGGTTGAGCGTGTAGACCTTAAGGCCTATACTCCAGGGAATTCTTGGATGACCTGAAACTGAACAGTTATTGAAGACATTTCCAATTTAGTTTCATGGATCAAATAGGGCATGTAGATGTGTGTAGATCTTATGATCTTGGATACTCGTGTAGACTCTTGGGAATTCTGGGATAACCTGGAATGGAGCATTTGTTGAAGGCAACTGTTTAAAATGCAAAACAGCTACTTAGTTCTTTGGGCTTCTAAGAGTGCCTTCTAAGAGGTTCGTGGGCAACAGGGACTATGTGCAAGGGCTTGACGATCCCTCCCCAGGCCATCTGCGAGTTGTGGGGCTTGCCTAGGATGTGGTGGGGTTTGACAGTGGGCCCTGTTAAACCTCTATAAAAAGCTGCATGTATCCGCAAGTAGGCCCCACCAAAGCGACCGTGTGCCGCTCAAAGCGCACAAGCCCAAGTCCTGGTGTTAGGTGGGACGCTAAACAGCCCTGACACGACGGCCCTCCGACGAGGCAGGAGGTTTGCGCAGGCCCAATAAGCCGCCTGGAAAACCAGTAATTACGAACTATATAAGAGATAATGCGACTCGATATAATCGGCAAAGACCTAGGCGACGAATAAAGGATCACGATTGAAAGCTTGGAACATGCGACTGGATGATTTACGATGAATTACATCCCCGCAATTTCGACGTCGTGGCGCTGCAGGAGATTTGCTGGACAGGACAGAAAGTGTGGAAAAGCGGGCATCGAGCGGCTACCTCTACCAAAGCTGTGGCACCACCAACGGGCTGGGAACCGGCTTCATAGTGCTGGGTAAAATGCGCCAACGCGTGATTGGGTGGCAGCCAATCAATGCAAGGATGTGCAAGCTGAGGATTAAAGGCCGTTTCGGCAACTATAGCATCATCAACGTGCACTGCCCACACGAAGGGATACCCGACGACGAGAAAGAAGCGTTCTACGCACAGCTGGAGCAGACATACGATGGATGCCCACTGCGAGACGTCAAAATCGTCATCGGTGACATGAACGCACAGGTAGGAAGGGAGGAAATGTATAGACCGGTCATCGGACCAGATAGTCCCCTAGCAGCACACATATTTCACATAGGTTACTGCAACTCATATGTGACCAGATTTAGTCACACTGGAGTTGTTGCAACTATTTTTGCCTGATATGTGCTGCTCGGGTCTGCACACCGTATCGAATGACAACGGCCAACGATGCATAAACTTCGCAGCCTCCCGCGGAATGGTAGTCCGAAGCACCTTCTTTCCCCGCAAAAATATCCACAAGGCCACATGGAGATCACCTAACCAAGAAACGGAAAACCTAATCGACCACGTTTTAATCGACGGTAAATTCTTCTCCGACATCACGATCGTCCGCACTTACCGCAGTGCGAATATTGAATCCGACCACTACCTCGTTGCAGTATGCCTGCGCTCAAAACTCTCGACGGTGTACAACACGCGTCGAAGTCGGACGCCGCGGCTCAACATTGGGCGGCTACAAGACGGTAGACTAGCCCAAGAATACGCGCAGCAGCTGGAAGTGGCAATCCCAACGGAAGTGCAGCTAGGCGCAGCGTCTCTTGAAGATGACTGGAGAGATATTCCATCCGCCATTGGTAGCACCGCAACCGCTGCACTTGGAACGGTGTCCCCGGTTCAGAGAAACGACTGGTATGACGGCGAATGTGAGCAGTTAGTAGAAGAGAAGAATGCAGCATGTGCGAGATTGCTGCAACACCGCACGAGGGCGAACGAGGCACGATATAAACAGGCGCGGAACAGACAAAACTCGATTTTCCGGAGGAAAAAGCGTCAGCAGGAAGATCGAGACCGTGAAGAGACGGACCAACTGTACCGCGCTAATAACACACGGAAGTTCTATGAGAAGTTAAACCGTTCACGTAAGGGCTACGTGCCACAGCCTGATATGTGTAAGGACATAAACGGGAATCTTCTTACAAAGAGCGTGAGGTGATTCAAAGATGGCGACAGCACTACGAAGAGCACCTGAATGGCGATGTGGCAGACGAAGATGGCGGTATGGTGGTGGACCTGGGAGAACGCGCGCAGGACTTAATTTTACCGGCTCCGGATCTCCAGGAAATCCAGGAGGAGATTGGTCGGCTGAAGAACAACAAAGCCCCTGGGGTTGACCAACTACCAGGAGAGCTATTTAAACGCGGTGGTGAAGCACTGGCTAAAGCGCTGCATTGGGTGATTACCAAGGTTTGGGAGGATGAGGTTCTGCCGCAGGAGTGGATGGAAGGTGTCGTGTGTCCCATCTACAAAAAGGGCGATAAGCTGGATTGTAGCAACTACCGTGCAATCACATTGCTGAATGCCGCCTACAAGGTACTCTCCCAAATTTTATGCCGTCGACTAGCACCAATTGCAAGGGAGTTCGTGGGGCAGTACCAGGCGGGTTTTATGGGCGAACGCTCCACCACAGACCAGGTGTTCGCCATTCGCCAAGTACTGCAGAAATGCGAATACAACGTGCCCACACATCATCTTTTCATCGACTTCAAAGCCGCATATGATACAATCGATCGGGATCAGCTATGGCAGCTAATGCGCGAACACGGATTTCCGGAAAAACTGATACGGTTGATCAAGGCGACGATGGATCGGGTGTTGTGCGTAGTTCGAGTTTCAGGGGCATTCTCGAGCCCCTTCGAAACCCGCAGAGGGCTACGGCAAGGTGATGGTCTTTCGTGTCTGCCATTCAACATCTCTTTGGAAGGGGTAATACGAAGAGCAGGGATTAACACGTGTGGTACAATTTTCAAGTCCGTCTAGCTATTTGGCTTCGCCGACGACATAGATATTATGGCACGTAACTTTGAGAAGATGGAGGAAGCCTACATCAGACTGAAGAGGGAAGCCAAGCGGATCGGACTAGTCATCAACACGTCGAAGTACATGATAGGAAGAGGTTCAAGAGAAGACAATGTGAGCCACCCACCGCGAGTTGGCATCGGTGGTGACGAACTCGAGGTGGTAGAAGAATTGGTGTACTTGGGCTCACTGGTGACTGCCAAAAATGATACCAGCAGTGAAATTCGGAGACACATAGTGGCTGGAAATCGTACGTACTTTGGACTCCGCAAGACACTCCGATCGAATACAGTTCGCCGGCGTACCAAACTGACAATCTACAAAACGCTCATTAGACCGATAGTCCTCTACGGACACAAGACCTGGACGATGCTCGTGGAGGACTACGCGCCCTGGGAGTTTTCGAAAGGAAAGTGCTGCGTACCATCGATGGTGGGGTGCAGATGGTGGACGGTACGTGGAGGAGGCGAATGAACCACGAGTTGCATCAGCTGTTGGGAGAACCATCCATCGATCACACCGCGAAAATCGGACAACTGCAGTGGGCCGGGCACGTAGCCAGAATGTCGGACAGTAACCCGGTGAAAATGATTCTCGACAACGATCCGACGGGCGAGGTGCGCAGCGGGCAACGTGGATCGATCAGGTGGAAGATGACTTGCGGACCCTCCGTAGACTGCGTGGTTGGCGACGTGTAGTCATGGACCGAGGCGAATTGAGAATATTTTATAAACCACACAGGCCACTTCGGCCTTCGTCTGAATAAATAAATAATAATTCGAAGAAGTTTACTTTTGGATAACAATATTGCTTGTTTACGGATTTTTATACAAAATAGCCAGAAATATTCATCTGATAATGATCAAATATGATGTCAGACAATACACAGAAACAAAATATCGTAATATCATAGCAAGACCATGCTGAGGGCGGCTGGATTCAATTCCCGGTGCCGATATAGGCAACTTTCGGATCGGAAATTGTCTCACCTTCCCTGGGCATAAAAGTATCATCGTGTTAGCCTCATGATATACGAATGCAAAAATGGTAACTTGACTTAGAAACCTCGTAGTTAATAACTGTGGAAGTGATTAATGAACACTTAGCTTGATAAACAATATATCATTCACAAACGTGCATCTTATTCGCGAAGTGATTGCAGTACCTTTCGAACAAAGGAATTTCACCCAGATCGAAATCGATCAACTGACGAGAGTGATGAGTACGCTGTTAGCGATAGCCCAAATAATCAGGAAGTGGGATGCATTTTATTAAGACTTTTGCGATCCGATTTTCGCGGTACTCCTATACAAGATTTATTTTACCAAAACTGAGCATAAAGGGTAAGATTCTATAAACATTCATTATCGTTCAAATTTACCGTTTCACAGTGTACGCACAACACACCCCCCTGTCCAGAATTGAGATGTTTGCCGATCGAAACCACGGATCTGTGAGATTCATGCCATCGGTTTTTCTTACATTTTTATACTCCTTGGACCAAGTGATTCAAAATTTCAAGTTGGTATGTTAAATGCAGAGCACCACCGATCGAGAAGCCGTAGGACTATGGCTATTTAGGAGAGTTCCCGATGCGAATCAGGCGGCGAAGCGTAAACCACCGCCAGCACGATTTCATTTTTTCGACACCAGCGAGCGCAATTCAAGGGCAGCCAGCTATCAGGATCCCCACCTCCATCGGTTAGCATTGCAGGCGGTGGAGCATTTTTCGGGCTAAACGTTTTAATTCTGAACTGACCTACATTGATCTGCTGATCAAACCAGATCTCGGGCGGTTTCGCCCGATTCGTCCATGAGGCGGGGAGCAATCTTTTGGCATTTCCCTGTTTGGACATCCTATAATTAAGCATTGGTCACGATGGCCGCGGGGCCAGATTGGGAGAGTATTTCGTTCTGCTTTTGGTTTTACTGCTCGTTGGTGCAGCCATGGCTGCGATTTTGGAGGATAATAATCGGATCCAGCAAAGCACCAGATAGTAGTAAGAGATTGTACCTTCAGAATCAACCGGCCAGATTACGTTTTGAGGTTGTATTGTGTTTGGAGTAACGGTTTCATAACTATGGAAGTAAAACATTCTGTCAGCGCCCTTATCAAACAGAAACTTTTTCAATACTCAAAGAAGCAAAGTACTTTTCCATGGGTGACTAAAACCTTCCAATTCCCTTCGATTTGATATATTTGATCACGTCCTCGAACCGTTGTGGTATCCGCATTCCAAACGGATCGATCGGGCTTGCTTTCGCGCACGCGTCAGCCCTATCGAACCTAAATCCTACGCGCCTTGAAGTCGTGCTTTCTACCGGTTACGGATGGGATACACCGAAAACAGCCAGCGTGGTAATCAGCAGCATTTTCTCTTCCACTTCACGCACAGTTCGGTGGAAAGGTCGAAAATTAATGGTGCCATATGATATGGTCGCAATAATTAAAGTACCATCTGATGCTATCATTCTCTCGATTGCGGCAGGTTCGCCTGACTTGCTCCCGGTCAACCAAGTTTGGTCAATCTCCCACACTGTTCTTACCGGTCGTCCACTTCGCGCGCCGTTCCACATCACTTTGGTGGCTGGAAAATATATTGCTCCCAGGACCGTTTTTCGGTTCAACATTAAGGGTTTTATTTTCAATTTAATTACCGTGAAAATTCATTCGTCACTTCTTTAATTTTATTTTAATGTTTTTTCGGGGTCCGCTCTCGGCATTTTTGGTGGTTCCTTTTTTAGCCGATGTATCGCCGCCGCCACCGCGGGCGCGGGTTTGTTGTTTTGGGAGCACGTCTGTAAGGTAGGTACCCAGATGAGGTCTGTGCTTGAAGCATTTATTATAATGCGCTGTTAGGTGTTGGACGGTGCTGATATTTTCGCGGTTTCGGATTGCACCGACCGCGATCAGCAGAGCATTGTGTGGCGACTTCACATACGGAACCGTTACGGGGTGCATGACGGTGAAGGAAACATATGCCGAATTGAATCGCTTGCAAGAAGGTGTTGCATTTGTTGGTCACTGTGTATTAAAATAAGACCAAATTTGGGACAGTTGGGCGACGTAAAATCAGGATAAGCAATTATCCACCGTTAAGCATGGAATGCTGATAGGAAGGAAAAGAGTTAACAATATCTCTACAACCCATCGTGTGATCAACAATCTGATTCAACTGTCACTTAGAATTGTTATGGTATGCTTCGTAGATTGAAAACTATGAATGATGTATCGAATTCAAGTTGATAAATTTCACTGTCATTCAGTATATGGCTAATATAATCTAATCTAATCTAATCTAATCTAACTCAAAAGCAGCAAGTACAAAAAAAGCATCTTATCTATATAGTCGAATAGGATTTTTATTGTGCAGCTCTTTTCTGCATCGATCAATTAAAGCTGTTGTTGGATGATGTTCAAGGTTCTCCAAATTGACCGAGAGATGAGTTCAATTGGTCTTCCATGTCAACTACGCCTGCCATCAAACCGATAGCAACCCAGCATGTCCATATAAGTTCCTAGAGCCCTTTTGAATGCTCCACCTTTCGAATGAGTCTAACGCAGATCTGAAAAATTATTCAAGCTCTTTAGTGGAATGTCTTCAACTACCGCCTTTCCTTCGGAAATTCTTCCTCAAATTCCTCAACGAAATCATCTGGAAATTCATCTAGAGCTTATCTCTTCATTACAAGATTTCATCCGTAAGTTCCTTCAGGAATTGCTCCGGAAATTCTTTTATTAATTCCTCCGAAAGCTCCTTCAGGAATTTCTCCGAAAGTTTGTTCGTAAATTTCTCGAAGTTTTCTTCAGGAATTCCTCCGCAAGTTTCATATATAAATGCCTCCAGGAATTCCTTTACAGCTCCTCAATGAATTCCTCATAGGTTCGTTCAGGAGCTCCTCCAGAAGTTCGTTCAGGGATTCCTCCTGAAGTTTGATAAGAATTTCCCCATAGAAGCTGCTTCAGGAATTCCTCCGGAAGTTCCTTCTGGAAGTCTTTCGGAAGGTCCTTTAGAAGTTTCTTCGGGAGTTCGTTCAGGTTTGTTCAGGAATTCCTCTAGAAGCTCGTTCAGGATCTCCTTTAGACATTCTTTCAGGAATTTCTCCAGAAGTTCCTTCGAGAAGTCTTTCAGAAGTTTCTTCGGGAACTCCTCAGGGAGTTCCTTGAGGAAATCCTCCGAAAGTTCCATAAAGAATTATTCTGAAAGTTCCTTCAACAATTCCTCCGGAGCTTATGAAAGAATGCATGAAGGGATTTTTGGAAGAATTCTTGAAAGATTTTTTTGGAAGAACTTCTCAAATAATCAAGGCCCATTTTCTTTTTTCGTTCAAATCAAATACTCCTAAGGTGTTACTGGAGGAAATCTATAATCCTGATTGAACTCCTGGATAATTTTCCAAACATTTTTCCAAAGATATTTTTATACTTATTCCAGTCAACAGTACCGGTTTAACTTCATTTAAAACTAAACATAAAATTCCCGAAAAAACAGATTTCGACGCGCATTTAAATTGATTAAACAAACAGTTTCGTTTTTATCTAACCTTCTGCTTGTTTATTCCGCCCCGTTCAAATCATATGGTTTTGATAGTTAAAGTACAGTTGTATTGGTGAACCTGGTGCGAAACTGTAAAACAACACGAACAGCTTTGGGGCTGAAACTAATGCGAACCTAGTTTCAATCTGAGCGAGTAAAAAAATCTTTTTGACAGCACTTAGGTTGGAACTGGTTAGGAATAAATCTCGAAATTCTCGAATTCTTTTCGTAGAAACATTTCAATCAAACAGTGGAGCACACAAAAATCGAAACACATGCAGTAAGTGATAAAAATGTTAAAATCAAACGCACAATTTTAATCTCGAATAATTCGCAGTAGTTGGACGCCATTATTAAAACTCTCATGCAGCAATATATGGGACATATGTAAGCACAAGAAAACGCAGCCTCTTTAAGTCAAACAACACAAACCCACCTTTTAGACTGGTCCAGTAAATTCACTGTAAAATATTCAAATTTTAGAAATTCGTGTAGAACATGGTTTCCCAAACTGTGGGTCCCGACCCCCAGGGGGGTCGCGAGCGGATTGTTAGTGGGTCGCGTAGAACAAATATTAATTGCACAGTCGACAATTGTCTTTCGCGCGTGACAGACGTTTCCCGCACAGTTGACGTAAATAACCAACAAAATTTCGTATACCTAGTGACGAAAATAAAGTGTAATTAGCGTAATATGTCGCACAGGAAGAACACCATTGTCGTGGATTTCAGTGTCCTCCCGAGACGCCCTCCTTTGGCCCAGGTAAAGCAGTTTCTTGAGGAATCTCTCAAGCTTAACATGGCTGATGTGAAAAGCATCCAACTGCACAACCTCAATGACTGTGTGTTTATTGAGATGAACAGCGCAGGCGTAGCCGCACGACTACAAAAAGAACATCACCTCAAACACTCATTTCACCGTCTCGGCGTATTCTATCATATTCCGGTATACGTAGATGGTCCCACCACTACATTGAGGATTCATGATCTTCCTCCGAGAATGCCGAATGAAACCATATCGGATTGCCTAAAGCAATATGGTAAAGTTATCTCCGTACAGAACGAGACGTGGAAGAACTTTTTTCCGGGAGTAGCAAATGGTGTAAGAGTGGTGCGAATGATGCTAGAGAAAGCAATACCATCTCGTATCGTTATCGATGACGAGCCCACGCTTGTAACTGGACAAAAACAAAACCAATCCCAAACGCGTCCTCCAGCAGCGACGGTTTCAACATCATCCAACAAACAACACAATAGTGACCCTCCGCCGATGCGAGCCGATGCAAGCGAAAGCGATGAGGACGACTATGAAGACGAAGAGAAAAACAACAACGACAGTGACGGTGATGGTGACGAACAAACTGATAACTTCATAGAGTCCGGTACTGGAGCCAGCGCGAAGAGGCGATTGTCTACTGCATCTGCAACAACAAGCGATAATCAAGAAGACAATATTCCCAAAAGATCGTGCAGTGATGTTATTGCTGATGCTGGTGATAGTGGAAAAAATTGTCATTCGGACTGGAAAGTATACAACACACGATCCAAGAAAAAATAATAAATTTTATTCAGAATGCATTGTATTTAATTGTTGTGAAATATTATCTCATGAGATGAACCAGCCGCGGGCTGAAAATCTCAAAAATAAAGATAAAAAAAAAAAAATTTTAATTGCAGCTCGAATGCCGAACGTTTTGATCATTTTTTCAGGAATATAATTTCAAGTTCAAACCGCATTTGTTTTAAATATTCATCACCACGCTATTTCAGAAAACATTTATGCCTAAAAGCTATCCCCTTAAAGAAGTAAAATAAAACATTTTGACAAATATGTTTGTCATTTTTGCATTTGTACATGAAAGTAACGTGAATATTTTGTAAAACTTGCCGAAACAAATGACAGTCTGATTCAATTAATGTATTAATAATACTACTTGGTAAAAAATTTTCATAGGTGGGTCGCGTGACATATAGAATTTTGCTAGGTTGGTCGCATACCCAAAAGTTTGGGAAGCTCTGGTGTAGAACACCGAAACGTCCGGATAGCAGACGCAAAATCCGTTTCAGTTTGTCATAAAGACTGAAAGAGCCGAAAAATATCGTCGTCAATAATCAATCACAGTCGAAAGCAACAATCAAATTAATGTTAGTTTTTTTTTGCGATTTTAGTCGTGAATTTTGCATAAGGAAACATTATATAAACTCGTTGAAAACTGTAACGAACATATCTACTGAAGTAATGAAGAAAATCCATCCAGCTGTTTTCGAGCTATGCGGATACGAACACAGACCAATTCATTTTGATTATATAGAAGAAGACTAGTCGACCCGGTAGACTTTGTCCTTGTTCACACTTCTTAGCTACGACACGGCTCTTCCAATACGGTTACCTCGATCATTAGACGTAGTTGAGTGCCGAGGTCAGTCCGGTGATTCCGGTTGAAGGATGACTTCCGGTTCACTGGCGCCTCGACGACTCCGAACCGGTTGTTTTCCCACGATCGGCTACTACTCATCACCTTCGCACACTGTCCAGTGCCCTCTGGTCTTCCCGCCATTTTCGCTCCAACGACAGCATGATCTGCGTTGCTACGAGTGCTGTTCGTTAAGATCCAACTCCGCTCTGCCCTGAATCGTGGGCAGTCGAATATCACGTGCTCTGGTGTTTCTTCACAGTTCGGACAGGTCAGACAAAGTGGAGACTCCGTTTCCAAATCTATGCAATTACTTCCTGAAGCATCTATGGATTAACAGGAACTGCGTCAGGAAAAAGTTGACTTCTCCGTGTTTTCTGTTCTCCCACGACTGCAGGTTCGGAATGAGTCGATAGGTCCACCTTCCTTTCGAACTACTATCCCAATTCAGCTGCCACTTTCGCATCGAATCGACTCTCGCGTGCTCCCGTCGTTCCACGTAGTCCATAACAGGCACAATCTTCCTCCAATAAAATTTTGATGGGAGACGCCTACTATGACGCAGACCACATCCATCGATATGGTCCGGTACGCACTTGCCACCCGCATAGCCATTAACCTGTATGTGCTGTTGAGCCGTGTCAGGTTCCTCTTCGTGATTGCTCCTGCCGCCCAGATGGGGGCACCGTATCTGAGTACAGAAGTAGAAACGCTGGCTAGGAGTCTTCTCTTACTGCTACTAATCGCAGAGCTATTCGCCATTACTCTGGTCAATGCCGTGGTGGTTTTTGCCGCCTTATCACATGCGTAATCAACGTGGCTGTTGAAGTTGAGCTGGTCATCGATCATCACCCCCAGATTCTTTACTTCTCGCTACGACTCGATTGTGTCCTCCCCGACCATCACTTCGGTTTTATGGTGGGCTAATGCCAGCTTTTTTCCGCACATCCAATTCTCCACTATTCCTTTTTTTTATTCAGACTAAGGCCGAAGTGGCCTGTGCGGTATATAAGAGTCTTCTCCATTCGGCTCGGTCCATGGCTACACGTCGCCAACCACGCAGTCTACGGAGGGTCCGCAAGTCATCTTCCACCTGATCGATCCACCTTGCCCGCTGCGCACCTCGCCTTCTTGTGCCCGTCGGATCGTTGTCGAGAACCATTTTCACCGGGTTACTGTCCGACATTCTGGCTACGTGCCCGGCCCACCGCAGTCGTCCGATTTTCGCGGTGTGAACGATGGATGGTTCTCCCAACAGCTGATGCAACTCGTGGTTCATTCGCCTCCTCCACGTACCGTCTGCCATCTGCACCCCACCATAGATGGTACGCAGCACTTTCCTTTCGAAAACTCCAAGTGCGCGTTGGTCCTCCACGAGCATCGTCCAGGTCTCGTGTCCGTAGAGGACTACCGGTCTAATTAGCGTTTTGTAGATTGTCAGTTTGGTACGGCGGCGAACTCTATTCGAGCGTCTTGCGGAGTCCAAAGTACGTACGATTTCCAGCCATGATGCGTCTCCGAATTTCTCTGCTGGTGTCATTTTCGGCAGTCACCAGTGAGCCCAAGTACACAAATTCTTCTACCACCTCGATTTCGTCACCACCGATGCAAACTCGCGGTGGGTGGCTCACATTGTCTTCTCTTGAACCTCTTCCTATCATGTACTTCGTCTTCGACGTATTGATGACTAATCCGATCCGCTTAGCTTCCCTCTTCAGTCTGATGCAGGCTTCCTCCATCTTCTCAAAGTTACGTGCCATAATATCTATGTCGTCGGCGAAACCAAATAGCTGGACGGACTTATTGAAAATTGTACCACTCGTGTTAATCCCTGCTCTTCGTATTACCCCTTCCAAAGCGATGTTGAATAGCAAACACGAAAGACCATCACCTTGCCGTAACCCTCTGCGGGTTTCGAAGGGACTCGAGAATGCCCCTGAAACTCGAACTATGCACATCACCCGATCCATCGTCGCTTTGAACAACCGTGTCAGTTTATCCGGAAAACCGTGTTCGTGCATTAGCTGCCATAGCTGGTCCCGATCGATTGTATCATATGCGGCTTTGGAGTCGATGAATAGATGATGTGTGGGCACGTTGTATTCGCGGCATTTCTGCAGTAGTTGGCGAATGGCGAACACCTGGTCCGTGGTGGAGCGTTCGCCCATAAAACCCGCCTGGTACTGCCCCACAAACTCCCTTGCAGTTGGTGCTAGTCGACGGCATAAAATTTGGGAGAGTACCTTGTAGGCGGCGTTCAGCAATGTGATTGCGCGGTAGTTGCTACAATCCAGCTTATCGCCCTTTTTGTAGATGGGACACACGACACCTTCCATCCACTCCTGCGGCAAAACTTCCTCCTCCCAAATCTTGGTAATGACCCAGTGCAGCGCTCTAGCCAGTGCCTCACCACCGTGTTTAAAAAGCTCTCCTGGTAGTTGGTCAACCCCAGGGGCTTTGTTGTTCTTCAGCCGGCCAATCTCCTCCTGGATATCTTGGAGATCCGGAGCCGGCAGAATTATGCCCTGCGCGCGTTCTCCCAGGTCCATCACCATACCGCCATCTTCGTCTGCCACATCACCATTCAGGTGTTCTTCGTAGTGCTGCCGCCACCTTTGGATCACCTCACACTCGTTCGTAAGAAGGTTCCCGTTTATGTCCTTACACATATCAGGCTGTGGAACGTGGACAGCACGTGAACGGCTTAACTTCTCATAGAACTTTCGTGTGTTATTAGCGCGGTACAGTTGCTCCATTTCTTCACGGTCTCGATCTTCCTGCTGGCGCTTTTCCCTCCGGAAAATCGAGTTTTGTCTGTTCCACGCCCGTTTATATCGTGCCTCGTTCGCCCTCGTGCGGTGTTGCAGCAATCTCGCCCATGCTGCATTCTTCTCTTCCACTAACTGCTCACATTCGCCGTCATACCAATCGTTTCTTCGATCCGGGGGCACCGTGCCAAGTGCAGCGGTTGCGGTGTTACCAATGGCGGATCGATTATCTCTCCAGCCATCTTCAAGAGACGCTGCGCCTCGCTGCTCTTCCGTTGGAAGTGCCACTTCCAGCTGCTGCGCGTATTCTTGGGCTAGTCTACCGTCTTGTAGCCGCCCAATGTTAAGCCGCGGCGTCCGACTTCGACGCGTGTTGTACACCATCGAGAGTTTTAAGCGCTGGCATACTGCAATGGGGTAGTGGTCGCACTGCGGTAAGTGCGAACGTTCGTGATGTCGGAGAAGAATTTACCGCCGATTAGAACGTGGTCGATTTGGTTTTCCGTTTCTTGGTTAGGTGATCTCCATGTGGCCTTGTGGATAATTTTGCGGGAAAATAATGTTCGTCGGACTACCATTCCGCGGGAGGCTGCGAAGTTTATGCATCGTTGGCCGTTATCTATCGATACGGTGTGCAGACTATCCGGTCCAATGACCGGTCTATACATTTCCTCCTTCCTACCTGTGCGTTCATGTCATTGATGACGATTTTAACGTCCCGGAGTGGGCATCCATCTTATGTCTGCTCCAGCTGTGCGTAGAACGCTTCTTTCTCGTCGTCGGGTCTCCCTTCGTGTGGGCAGTGCACGTTGATGATGCTATAGTTGAAAAACGGCCTTCAATCCTCAGCTTGCACATCCTTGCGTTGATTGGCTGCCACCCAATCACGCGTTGGCGCATCTTACCCAGCACTATGAAGCCGGTTCCCAGCTCGTTGGTGGTGCCACAGCTTTGGTAGAAGGTAGCCGCTCGATGCCCGCTTTTCCACACTTTCTGTCCTGTCCAGCAAATTTCCTGCAGCGCCACGACGTCGAAGTTGCGGGGATGTAATTCATCGTAGATCATCCTGTCGCAACCTGCGAAACCTAGTGACTTGCAATTCCATGTTCCAAGCTTCCAATCGTGATCCTGTATTCGTCGCCTAGGTCTTTGCCGATTATATCGAGTCGCATTATCTCTTATATTGTTCGTAATGATTGGTTTTCTAGGCGGCTTATTGGGCCTGCGCAAACCTTCTGTCTCGTCGAAGGGCCGTCGTGTCAGGGCTGTTTAGCGTCCTACCTAACACTAGGACTTGGGCTTGTGCGCTTTGAGCGGCACACGATCGCTTTGGTGGTGCTTACTTGCGGATACATGCAGCTTTCTATAGAGGTTTAACAGGGCCCACTGTCTAACCCCACCACATCCTAGGCAAGCCCCACAACTCGCAGATGGCCTGGGGAGGGATCGTCAAGCCCTTGGACATAGTCCCTGCTGCCCACTATTCCTATGGCCTCCATAACACGTACTTCCACCTCATCTACTGTTTCTCCGATTACCAAGAGCACCCGGCTTCGGTAGCAATACTAGATTTTGCCGCTTTCAGCAATCGGGAAATTTTCCTTCATCGATGCACTTCTGCAACGTGGTACGGAGCATATCCGGGTTCGCCTGGGTCGCTGCTTTCAAGACCAGGTTGGGGATATCATCTAGTCCAGGAGCTTTGTTTACTTTCAGGCTTTTCGCAGCAGTGATAAGTTCCTGTTTCGTAAGCAGGGCTTTATCTGTACTGGTGTTATTCTCGCCATACGGTGTGGGTGACCAGACCGTTGCGGTGGCTCGTGGTGTGGAAACAGACCTTCGATAATTGTCCTAAGCTTTTCTGGGCACCTCTTTGGCGGTACCCGAGTAGCACACTTTTTACATATCAGTCTCTGTGACTCATATGCGACCAAATCCAGTCACATTGGAGTTGCTGCAATCAAATCGATGTGAACTGTGCTACTAGGGTATCGATAGACCTCTAATCTTTGCCAAAGCGACCCCGTATGCATTCCCCCATAAGATAGCATCTGCGCTACGGCAAAGCTCTTGCATGCATTTTGCCTTGCTGAGCCTAATTTTCTTTTTGAAAGCAGCTCTTGCTGCGCTGAACACAGGTCTACGCTCTTCTCTTTCGACATTGTTGCGGGCTCTTTGCATTCTCCTCCTTGCTCGAAGACAGTTGCGACGGAGTTCGGCGATTGTTCCATTTCACCAGTAGACTGGACGGCGGACATGTCGTGGTTGTACTTTTCTCGGCATGGTTGCATCGCAGGCTCGAGTCAATACTGCAACCAGCTCATCTGGACTCAGGTTAAACAGATTGCGCTCAAATCTAATTGCCTCTGCTAGCACATCCTTGTTAAAGGTTTCTGTCTTCCACCTAAGCTCTTTGGTACCACACTCACGTGCTTGCATCGCTATCTTCTCTCCGACGCAGTATCGGACCGCCTGATGATCGCTATGTGTATAGCCTTCGCAGACTCTCCAGTTTATGTTCCTCGTTAATGCAGGACTGCAAAAGGTAACATCAATGATGGACTCTCTGCCTTCTCTCCGGTAGGTGCTCGTCGATCCTTCGTTAACCAGATCTACGTTCAGCCTAGCAAGTGCTTCCAGCAGACTCCAACCTCTTTGGTTAGTGAGACGGCTGCCCCACTCTAACGCCCAGGCATTAAAGTCACCAGCGATGACGACTGGCTTCCTGTCGGTAAGCTCCGCAACTACCGCATCCAGCATATGATTAAACTAATAAGTTGCTCAACGTGGGGGTCCATAGCAGCTACATATATAGACACCGTTAACTTTGGCGATCACGAAGCCTTCAGCTCCACGGTACACGATGTCTTGGAAAGGATATCTCCCTACTGTACATATTGCGGCGGTTCCAGCGTCATCCGCTACCCAAATGCCGTCTGCTGATGGAATACGGTATGGATACGAAATTATTGCAACGTCGCACTTCGATTCCCTTGCGGATTGCCACAGCAGTTGCTGTGTGGTATCACAGTGGTTGAGATTATGTATGTGTGTGTGTATGTGCGCAAAAGTGCGCAAACAGTCTAGCTCATGGTTTCCCAAACTGTGGGTCCCGACCCCCAGGGGGGTCGCGAGCGGATTGTTGGTGGGTCGCGCAGAACAAATATTAATTGCAGCTCAAATGCCGAACCTTTTGATCATTTTTTTCTGGAACATTATTTCAAGTTCAAACCGCATTTTATTTTAAATATCCATCACCACGCTATTTTATTTAAACATTTATGCCTAAAAGCTGTCCCCTTAATAAGTAAAATAAAAACGCTAACATTTTGACAAACAATACCATGTTCGTCATTTTTTGCATTTGTACATGTAAGGTAACGTGAATATTTTTTATGTGGAAGAAGCCGAAACAGATGACATTCTTATTCAATTTATGCTTAAAACTACTCTGTAAAATGCATTTTTTCATAGGTGGGTCGCGAGACATATAGAATTTTGCTAGGTGGGTCGCATACCCAAAGGTTTGGGAAGCTCTGGTCTAGCTCATTTTCCAGGTACGTACTCTTAACCGATTTGCTCGCAACAAGTTGCATTCGACGCAGAATCCTATCCCATTGCAAATCGGCCGGACTATCGGCTCTGAAGTTATGGCCAAAGTACTTTTTAGCTTAGCTTCGACTGACTACACACATCTATGGTTGCTACTCCGTGATTGACCAGAATCAGTGAAATTACACAAAGAATCAATTGAAGGATTGACTGGGATTGTTCAAGCATTATCAGTGTGCTAGATTCAGTGACTCAAATATTCAAATGATCAATAACGGCGCCGGCACGTCCTTGTAGTCAAATAGAAAGAGGGAAGAAATGTTAGTAGGTGGTTTTTGCTTTTTGAAGACCGTGTTAACCTCTGCGTCTCCACAAAAACACAGGAAGGATTATCCGTTAGTTGGTAGGCATCGTTGGATCTGGATTCACTCTGATAAGCGATACGACCGTGCCATTGTTTATACACTATGATTTTAACTAACCATGATTCGGCCGCACAAAGCAGAACAAACTAACAACCTGCACACCGAGCTGGAACACGATCGAATGTATATCAATTGATTTACTTGTCAACCGCACAAAGTACAACGATACCAGATTTTTCGAGGTGTCTATGAACCGAGCATGGACAATAGTCACCAT
Organism: Armigeres subalbatus; assembly: GCF_024139115.2. Taxonomy (NCBI): domain Eukaryota; kingdom Metazoa; phylum Arthropoda; class Insecta; order Diptera; family Culicidae; genus Armigeres; species Armigeres subalbatus. Next base: position 410,620,931 of record NC_085140.1, on the reverse strand, counting down.
GGATGTCCGATGGTTTATGCTAACTGTGGAGGATCGCGTTGTGTACGACCGAACCGACGTGCAGTATTCTGTACTTACTTAACCTTACTCGACCGGAGAAAGCGCAATACAAGCGCATAATCCACCGAGTATCAAATAGATATTTTATCTTCCACCTGCGACGAATAACACACGCACTGTACTTTCCCGATGGCTACTCAGTACTTTTTAAAGACAGAAACGAGTGAAATGCCTTATTTCAAAACAATCAGTATCTCTAAAAAAAACCCACTACATGAAACTATAGGTTTTCCTCTTTGACGTAAATGCATTGCCAAAATATTCTATCGGGGGTCATTTTTCCATACATTTTTGCCTTTCTCGTATGATTGCTCCAAAAAACAAACTGTTCATAGAAGACCCGGAAACCCATAGTGTTATATACCAATCAACTCAGTTCGACGAATTGAGGTGATGTCTGTGTGTATGTGTGTGTGTACGTCTGTGCGCAAAACACGTGCAAAAAATCACTATTTTTTAGGCACTTACTATCAATTGATTTGCTAGCCTTAACCGACAGATTGCATTCGACGCGGAATACTTTCCCATTGTTTCCTATTGAAAATTGACTAGATCGGACTATGGGCTCAAAAGTTATGGCCAAAATACTATAATACTATTTTTATAACACACGAGAAAGGCTCCATCACCGCTAGGTGGATTATTTTTTTTTGTTTTCTATTTACTCGTCCTTACCCATGATTTTCGCATGAGGAAATATAATTTGAACCCGTCGGAAGCTAAAACAAACAATATCTGCTCAAGGAATAAAGCAAATCCATCCATGGTGGGTGTACCAATCGTCGCCATAGTCAAGAACAGCGATTTTTAAAAACATAAATAAAAGACATGTAGGTGGTGTTCATGTGTCATACGGAAACTCTCCCTTCCTGCTTCTTAGAACAAATGTGAAAACCGCATTAAAATTCGCGATAGTACTCAAAATTAGAGGTGTGCGCCGCCGCACCACGCCGCCGCCGCCGACATTTTTGCATCGGCGCGCCGCCGTTTCAAATTTGTCACGCCGCTGATATATAATTTTCCACGCCGATTCAAATTTTCAGTGGAAACTCCAAAGATTCAGTGCAATTTCCATATAATTTCCTGAAAGATCTCAACAACATCACGTTGAAACTCCAGAGAATTTTTCGTGAAGATACCAATTATTTTCATGAAAATTCCATACAATATCTTGTTGAAATTTTGAAAAGCTCTCTGTGAAAACTAAGCGTGAAAATTGCGAAGGAGTTCCCGTTGAAATTCAAAAAAATCTAATTGAAATTGAATTTTTGAACAGAAAAGAGTCGTTCGGCAGAAAGCCACAAGGTTGCACCCAACCGGCGGTTGTTAGATTTTCTAACAATTCTTTATGAGAATCTAACAAAACCTGTAGAAGAACTAGGCGTATTGGGCACTGGGCATACCTGTATAAGAACTGGGCATATGTATAAGAACCGGGCGAAATTGTTGGATTCTTATACAAAAAATGTAAGCTCTCAAACAAATATTGTTAGAAAGGGTACAAAATTGTAAGATTTTTATACAATACTTGTATAATAATCTATCAATTTTGCATATGTCCAGTTCTTATACAGGTTTTTGTAGATTCTTATACAGAATTGTTAGAAAATCTAGCATCCGCCGGTTGGGTGTGAAAGTTGTTAGGCTGAATATGTCGTTTAACCGAAAAGACTATTTGGTAGAAGACTTCCCGAGCAAACCGATAACTTTTTTTTTTATGTTGTGAAATCATCGATTATGTTTACTTAATTTGATATCTTTTTGGTCGTTTCAACGGTTAAAATAACAAAACGTAATGGCAGAAATATTTTACTGTGACATTCAATCATTAACTATTTCTGCTTTCGATGAGAGCAAATCGAAAACTAATTTTGATATTGGTTTTCGGTAACAAAATAAGTTCACAGTTTGATGTCATATAATTCAATTTAGTAATCTACAGCAAAATGAGATCAAAATATGTAATCAATCTTGATGATTTATACATATTTGAAAACAAATTATGACTCAATTTGATGTCAAAATCAAAATATATTTTCTTAGGGTGGCTTTAAAAACACTTTTTCAATTTTTTTATGGGCCGCCCTCTTATTCGGTTCTATTTGATGCACTGATGCTCTGGACAAAATTTTAGCCAAATCGGTCAACGTTTGGGCGGTGCTAAACTCGTTGGAAGTTTATATGGAGAAATGTTTGCAGAATCATCCAAAAACAGTGATTTGCAGTTGAACGGCACTATTCACGATCAAGCACCATGATACTCATTCAGTTTTTGTAGAATTAAATACAGAATGTTATGCTGAAAAACGCGAAAAGATTAGAGTTTATAAGGCAAAGATATTACCATTCTACTGGAGTGTTGTAGGGGTGAATTTATTTCTTTTCAAAGGTAAAAGAAACGAAATTTGCTCAAACCCCACTTCAGAGAAATGCTAATATCTTAGCCGGGAAATCTCTAATCTTCTCGCAGTTTTCTGCATAACATTCTGTATTAAATTCTTCAAAATTTGAATGAGTATCATAGTTCTTTATCGTGAGTTGTGCCTGAAATTCACTGTTTTTGGATGTTTTGGCATACATTTTTGTATATAAACTTCCAACGAGTTTAGCATCGCCCAAACGTTGACCGATTTGGCTAAAATTTTGTCCAGAGCATCAAGGCATCAAATAGAACCGAATAAGAGGGCGGGCCATTTAAAAATATGAAAAAGTTTTTCCCATACTAATTTCAGCCACCCTAATGTTTTCTATATGATCTCATTATGTTTTCAGACTTCGCTAGGATATCTAGCCTAAAGTTATTTGGCCGAGAATGTTATTTGGTTGAACAGTTCCTTTGGTTAAAAAATAGTGAAAATGTCCTTTGGCCGAAATAGTCGTTTGGTCGAAAAGTGTAAATTTCGGTCGAAAGTGTCGTTCGGCTGAATTGGTCATTTTGAATATTTTCAAGACAATAACGGGGAAATCTTTTGATTTTCGTCTCAAAATTTTAACGAAAGATTTCCAGTTTTTCCAGAATAGTTATTCGAAAATTATTTTCAGATTTTCCACGGAAACTACTTTCAAGTATCGAGAACTCTTTGGAATTACCAAGAGGAGAAGTTCATCACTAAACGGCTAGTTTGGCATAGCCAAGTTGAAAACATCGAAAAATGCTCGGAATTTTTGGGGAATTTTTTTTTTATTTCTTCAGAAAATTCTTTCTATTTTCGATTAGAAATTCTTGGTAAGTTCCATTGATCGAAAGCGATAGACGGCCGAACTGGCAAAATAGTTTTTTGACAGAATGGGGCATTTGGTCGAAAAAGTCATTTGGTCCAATGGGTAATACAGCCAAATTTCAATGACTGATTCTCGTACTGAGCGGGTTATATGGTCAGAAATGGCCATTTGTTTGACGAAATGGTCTTTTTTGTCTATTGACCATTGAACAAAATTCCGTGGCCTCTCTATTTTTAAGGCGATACTGGCCTTTAGGCCAAAACTTCTAACCAGGTACCATTTAGCAAAACTAAACGTAGCACAGAAACTGTTATCGAAAGCAATGGCTGTGGCAATGGCAAAAGAAAAATTTTGGCAGACTTGTAAAAAGTTGTTCACCCTAACTATTTGGCTGAATTTGCCGTTTGGATGAAAAAGTCGTTTGACCGAATAAAGATCATTTGACCAAAAATGCCGTTTGGTAAAAAATGTAATTATGTAGAAAGAGCCATATGACCTTCTTTGAAAAGTGTTGATCGGCTGAATTGATCATTTTGCCAAAAAGACGTTTATCCGAATATCAATTCGGCTTAATGGGATTTGGTTAGATGGCTTTTGGCTCAAAGGCCAGTATCAACTTAAAAAGTAGAGAGTAGGGTGGTTCAAAAAACACTTTTTCAATTTTTTGATTGGCCGCCCTCCTATTCGGTTCTATTTGATGCCTTGATGTTCTGGACCAAATTTCAGCCAATTCGGTCAACGTTTAAGCGGTGTTAAACTCGTTGGAAGTTTATATAAAAAAATGTATGCAGAAATATCCAAAACAGTGATTTGCAGTTGGACGGCACTATTTACGGTCAAGAACCATGATAACCGTTCAGTTCTTGTAGAATTAAATACAGAATGTTATGCTGAAAACCGCGAGCAGATTAGAGTTTATTAGGCAAAGATATTAGCATTTTACTGGAGTGTTGTAGGGGTGAATTTATTTCTTTTCAAAGGTAAAAGAAACGAAACTTGCTCAAACTTCACTTCAGAGAAATGCTAATAACTTAGCCGGGCAAACTCTAATCTTCTCGCGGTTTTCTGCATAACATTATGTATTACATTCTTCAAGATCTGAACGAGTATCATAGTTATTCATCGTAAGTTGTGTCGTCCAACTGCAATTTACTGTTGAAATTTTGTTCAGAGCATCAGGGCATCAAGTAGAACCGAATAAGAGGGCGGTCCATCAAAAAAATTGAAAAAAGTTTTTCCCATACTAATTTGAGCCACCCTAGTAGAGAGGTTACGAAATTTCGTTCAAGGGTCCTTTGGCAATTAGCCTCTTCAACATAAATGTGCTTAGGCCAAATAGATGGATATTTTGGATTAAATTATCCGTTCAGTTATTGACATTTGGCCGTATAACCTGTTGGCCTAAACTATATTTTCGGACAAATATTCCATTCTGCCAAACGACCATTTCGGCCAAACAGCATTTTTGGGCTGATGACCTATTCGGCCAAACGACCTGTTAGGGCGAACGACTGTATAGGCCAAATTACCAGTACGGCCGTGTGTCGCTTGCGGCAATGGGATTTTCCAACAATTTCTTATGGACAATACATTAGTCATTCGATAACTGCAACATGTTTTCGTTTCAGCTAGCCAGAGGCGTTCGATAACTTCGACGCATTCAAGACGGCAAACAATTGTCAGACGGCGTCAGAATAGAAGTGCACCAAGAAGTGCACCTGATTGTTCAGCGCTATCCAGCTTTCCACGCTCGGTAATGGCGGCTTATCGGTGTGTAAAAATCAATTGGTCACTGTACTGTTTGACACTAGCTGGAGGAAAGCCTACTGGCGTTCCTGGGTGAGGGGGAGGGAAAAAAGGCCTTTTCGACAGTGAGTTTCCCTCCAGCTAGTGTCATACAGTACAGCGACCGATTGATTTTTACACTCCGACAAGCCGCCATAACCGAGCGTGGAAAGCTGGATCCAGCTATCATCGACATTGACATCGTTTTGAAGCTCAGCTGTCCGATAACTGCAAAACTGATGTAACTATTGAAATGCTGTTAAAAGCATTGCAGTTAATTACTTTCAGTTATCGAACGTCTTTTGTGCAAAGAATTTCCCGTAGAAACCCAATAATTTTTAGAACCATTTTTCGTGGAGACATTTTGACCAATCCTCCGTGGAAATTATAAAGAAGTTTCCGTAAAATTTACGGACAATTTCTCGTGAACATTCCAGAGATTTTTCTTGAAAGTCTCGCGGAAATTCTTAAGAATTTACGGTTTTATTTTTGGCGATGCCAAGCTAGCCGCCTTTATTATTCTAGACTGAGAAAGCCAACGGTTAAACACCCATTCTACCAACCGCACTCTCCCACAATTATCAAGAATTTTCTATAAGAATTTCGAAGAATACTCAACAGAAATTCAACAGGAACTTTTCGTAAATTTCTGAAGTTTTTCCTGTAGAAGTTAAGAACATTTTTTTGTGAAAATTTTTAAGTTTCTCGTGCAAATTGTGACGATTTTTCTGCTCACATTCCAATCAATTTTATTTGGGAATTACAAAAATCCTTCTCTTGGTAATTCCAAAGATTGCTCGAAAATATTTTCCAAATTATGGAAAAACTAGATAGATAGATTTTTCTGGAGAAGATCATTAGATTCTTCATGCGAAATTCAAAAGATTTTTCTTTTAATGTCTTGAAAATATCCTGAAAAAATGTAAAAAAAATCTTAGAAAGACGTAATGAAAAAATCGCCACAGCGATTCACGCCACCGACCAAAATTTTGACAAACGTCGCTGCCGACGAATTTTGGACCGGTTCACACCTCTACTCAAAATTGCTTTATCCATAATAGGAATGCATGTACCAGTTGTGCCACTATTCCTAATTTTGGTTCCAGTTATGACAAATCCCATTATTTTCTTATGGGATTGGCCATAATGGGACCACTAGTGCGACAACTGGTGCAAAGGAAGACAAAATAAGAAAAATATTTTTTTTAACAATTACGGTTTGTTTGATTTGGAGGAAATTAAAGGTCTTCTCTCGTCATACGAATATGGTTCACTGATCAGAAAACGTTTTGTGGTGATGTGCTATTTGGTGTATAATGCACTAGTGCGACAATATCTACCCCAGTCGTTTTCGAGTTATGCGGATACGATCACAGACCATTTCATTTTTATTATATAGTACAAATCAGAAGAAGATATTTTAAATTCGTATCAAGATCATTTATTCATAAAATTGAACTTATTTGCATTACTTTATTTCGAATAATGTAACGCAATTCACGCTTGATTTGAATCATCCACTGGTTTTCTGAATGAAGGATCAAATGCGATTTATTTTCCGTTCTGTTAGAGGCTTTGTTTAGCTAAGCGGTAATATGCGCAACTACTAAGCAATACCATCAGTCTTGTAAGCTTCGAAAAGTTCATTTTAGACATGAATATCGAATCCAGTATCTGTGTCACTCACGTGAGCATTTGCATAAAAGAATATGTTATGCGCCTATTATCATATACAATATATGTACCTATAGCTGCTCCAATTCATCGCGTGATCGTTGATCACAATCAAATCTTATCAATCAATTCAAGAAACGAATAAAAGGTTGCGCGCATCTATCAGGACAAATCAGCAATGCTAAACTTTGCTGTCTTGAACTGGTCCGGATGACCTATTCATCTCCACGTTTCTTTATTTGTCATGTATTTAGTCTCACCCTTCATCAAAGGATTGAAGTGCAAATTATTTCGTTTCGCTCTGATAGAAATGAATAATGTCAATTTCATTAACAAACAACAAATAACTATTTTCATTGAGCCATTAGCCTTACAAACATCATTATCTATCAACCACGTGAGTAAATATCACGCGATGATTGATAAAATTGTGATCACCTCACCTTGTGAAAAATCTAATGCAAGAATTACGCAGTCCGAATCATAAACTAGCCTCTAACAAGGAACTTGGAAATCCAAATTGATGGGAAAGACCGCACAGCCGTGCGCTGGCAGAGATGGAAATTACCCGTGCCATGATTTCCCCATCGCAGAGAACAGAAAAGAATAATTGGTTTGAGGTATTTCCGACTGCAGGTAACTGGTGCTGTATAAACAGTTATTATCGAGCTAGGATAATGGAATTTCCGCCAGGGTAAACCATTCCCATGGGACGTTCCAAAATATTAGCAAGTCAAATTTGTTTTCCCTTGGAAGGATGCCGCCCGTGCACTTGTACTTTCCAAAACAGGTGATTTATGACGGACGGGAAGTACTAGGACAAGTGGATTTACCCGATCTTCTCGAGTTTGCTTTAGGTGTGAAATAATAAATAAGCAAATAAAATTTTCTGAGACCAGGTACACAGCACGAGCAGCGCGCATGTTGCAAACGAATTAGTGTAACGCAACAAAACAACCAGATGCAGTTATACTGATGTTGCAGTAACTAAAGATTGTTGGGAAAGATCAAGATGCACTGCCTTGGAGGGATGAGATGGTCGAATAATTTATTTCACAAATTCATTTGACCATTCGCCTTAGAAATGCGTATACCTGCGGAGGTACCTACTAAATAATCCAATTGTAAATAAGGGCTAGAATAAAGCAAAGAGAAGATCGAGAAGATTCAATTAGTAGACCGGGATAGGGAGGATCTTAGGAAATAGATTAGAGTGCATATCTCTTGGCTTAATACAGACTACAAAAATCTGTAGATGGGTAATTTGCTTATTTAAAACTTTCGTCCTTGTGAAACAACAAGTTCGATTTATTTCCTGGTTTGTTTTGAAGTTATCGAAGAAAAAAAACACGTAAAAGAAGCATCTTTTTACATTACACAAATTTTCGACACACTTTTGTTCGTTCGAAAAACTGGAGCACGAGTAAATTACCTTTTCCACAATCAATCAGAGAAGATCCACTTTCTCCGAATTTCACGTTGCGGAAAACGATCCAATTACACTTGACAGCTCTACCGAAATTGTTCTGTCTCTCACCTCCATCGTGTCACACACAAGGTGCCACACGACCGACCAAACCAACCAGCGCAACCCACCAACCACCGATCTTCAGTTAATTTAATGGACGGCTTAAAGCTGTCGTCTTCACCCAATTGCGTATCTACCCACAACAATTTAGTACACGATGACGGACGACGCGTATTGTTCACCTTCCCGGCCAATTTCGGCGTTGGGAAATACAGCACCAGTGCAGTAACAAGCGCGGATAATTTTACCGAAAAGTCGTGATTTCATTTCGTCCCAACGAAAAACGCTTTCTTCCTTCACTCCGGCTTGGATCCATGTCTTGATTGGTTTGGGTTTGCTCATTACCCGAGCGACAATTTGAATTGATGATTATTATGGTGCGGGAGTTTGCCCGTTCCACGATCCAACCTGGATACGAAATACCATTCCAATAAGTGTGGGACGTTCGAGCTAATCGATCCGCAGCACGTCTCTTCCACGTTGGTAATAATTTGATGAACAATGGCTTTGTCTTGGTTTGAACGAGAAATTATCATCTTTCTAAAACCAATTAGTAAAGACGGGTTCACCCGCGAATCCAATAAGCACTCAAAACTTTACACCGCTAAACAATCATTTGTCTTCACCAAATCGGAGCAGCCAAAATAGGACCAAACAAACATAGTGATCCCAATCGATCGACTTTCAGCTCGATGTCGAAACTCACGACTTCCACCGACTGTGATCCCAATAGGGATTTCTCCAACATCCAATTACCGACAACAACGAACGATTAGCGTTTTTTTGTTGCGCTACGTTTTAGTTCAGCCCATTAAGGAGGACTGCAGGTGTATGTAAAGTGTATCTGAACTTGGAAGATGGGAAATCGATCGTGATCAGATTATCGAGAAACATTACGAGAAACGAAGATTTGTCGTCGCACCAGCTGAAATGAGCCAACATTGGATGAGATACAATCGTTTCACCAAGTCTACATCCGAAGTCCTTCAAGCGGTTGACGAAAGCTCGCGAGAGAAATTGTTGCCCTTATTGGATTCACTTTAGGTGAAATTAGATCGTGAGGTCCAAACATGGATCTATGCATATCGGGACGATTGGATGGAAATCCGTGTAATTATGGGTTATGCATTGTTTAATGTTTCTAACGTGCAGTTAATGTTTTCTTGCTTCGTTTTTGTATTTCAAAAATAATATTTTTTATGAATGACGATATTATTAAAGTTAGATCACCAAATGGCATCTTATACAGTTAAAAAATACAGCGTTTTTTATAGATACTAAAATATTGACGCAAACATCAAGCCAACCTGGCACCAGACACTCTGAGATATGCACAAGCTTTGCGCGCGCCCGCGTGGCTCCAAAGTGCACCATTTTGACAGATCAAATTGACATTAAGAAAATTCAAACATCCATCTATTAGTTGCACTTACCAAATAAATTTTTATAATTGATAAAAATTGTGAACAACTGTGTAGGACAACTCTGAACACTCATATTGCATGATTTAAGGTTTTTTTTGTCTTTATTAGCGAGACTTTCAGCGCTGGGCTGGCTCGTCTCGACGATTTAAGTTGATTTCTAGAGCCTTAACTGTGACCATAATGAATTTTGTTGTTTTCTTGTTATCAATGTAGCGTCAAAAATCGATTTGGCTTACACTTTTATATTTAATACATCAAGCTCTTCCATGTGCGCCACAACCCAGCATTTTGGATTTTGCAGCACTAGGAAACGATTTTGACGTTTACCTTATGAAAAAAAAAATACCTACAAAAAACTCAATTAATCAAGTTTTCCTCTAATTTTCCATTTAGTAAGATTTACTTAGTAATCTACAGAAAGGCTTCGACGACCACAGGACCATACGTAGTCGGAGCCTTAGTAATGGTCGATGAAAAATTGATATCTGTATATTGTTCAATTATTTCATAGGGTTGTTGGCCAACTTTTCCTTTGTTCGTTCCACTAGCTGTATGTAACAGGCCTTGTCCTGAATTTCCAGTTTAACTTGCAGTTTTTGTTACACTTGAAAAAAATGTCAGTTGGTCAACAAGGTAATTGTGTTTTATTATGGATATATCATCATTTGGGAGAAAAAGACAGAGAAATAATTTTTTCAATTCCCGAAAATGATATTTCCGGGGAAAAGTTGTTTTCTTAGAAATGCTAGGGTAACGGTACCAATAGTGGAGGTATTAGTAGATCCACAAAAGAAAATATTTTTTAAAAATTGATAATTATGTGAAATTTACTGCTTCAATATCTTAGTCAATAGATAAACTAATAAATTTGCTAACAAAAATGAGATAGATGTCATTTAACATTAACAATTACCAAATATTGCTTGCACCACTATGGGTACACTGTTCCTTTAGTGGCGGTAAAAATTAATTTTGGTTCCCATAGTGGTGCTATCCATTGGTTTCTTATGAGACTCGCCACTATTGGTACAGTTGCACCACTATAGGTGCAAGGGAGTCAATTTTGTTAAGAAAAATCATTGTTTTCAATAGTTTTCCAAGCGAAATCTTAAGATAAGTTGTATTTAACAGGATATTTGAAGCACGACGCATCAACTGAAACCATCGTAAACTATATAAATATGATAAATCTCATTAAAACCCCACTACCTCCACTATTGGTGCTACCTCCACTAAGGGTACGGTTACCCTATTTTCGGGAAATACAATTTTCGAGAAAAAGTAATTTTCGGAAGAATGTCATTTCGAAAAATCGTTTTTAAAGTAGAGGACGTCGTATTTGAATCGGCCTTTTCAAGAAAATGTCATTTTCGGAGAAATATCATTTTTAAAGAAACAATACTTTTGAGAAAATGTTATTGTCGAGGATTGTCGATTCCTCCGGAAGTTCCTCCAGGAATTCCTCCGAAAGTTCCTTTAGGAATTCCTCCGGAAGCTCCTCCAGGAATTCCTCCGAAAGTTCCTCCAGGAATTCCTCCGGAAGTTCTTCCTCCTGGAATTCTCCAGGAATTCTTCCGGAAGTTTTTCCAGGATTTCCTCCTGAAGTATTTCCAGGAATTCTTCCCGAAGGTCCTGCGGAATTTCCGTCAAGGATTCCTCCAGAAGTTCCTCGGAAGATCCTTCAGGAATTCCTCCGGAAGTTCCTCAAAGAATGCCTCCGGAAGTTCCTCCGAGAATTGCTCCGGAGATCACTCCATGAATTTCCCTGAATTCCTCCGGAAGTTCCTCCAGGAATTCCTCCGGAAGTTCCTCCAGGAATTCCTCCGGAAGTTCCTCCAGGAATTCCTCCGGAAGTTCCTCCAGGAATTCCTCCGGAAGTTCCTCCAGGAATTCCTCCGGAAGTTCCTCCAGGAATTCCTCCGGAAGTTCCTCCAGGAATTCCTCCGGAAGTTCCTCCAGGAATTCCTCCGGAAGTTCCTCCAGGAATTCCTCCGGAAGTTCCTCCAGGAATTCCTCCGGAAGTTCCTCCAGGAATTCCTCCGGAAGTTCCTCCAGGAATTCCTCCGGAAGTTCCTCCAGGAATTCCTCCGGAAGTTCCTCCAGGAATTCATCCGGAAGTTCCTCCAGGAATTCCTCCGGAAGTAGTAGTTGGTAGTAGTTGATCCCAATTCCAAAACAGTTTGGAGAATCTAGAATACCTGGTTTGGGCATAACGCATGGGCTCTAAGGACTTGTATGAACATGACTGGCTGATGTCAAAGTTGTATTTAGCGCAGTTGATCTGGTAGACGCATTGCTCCAAACTCCAGAACTGTTTGGAGAACCTAAAATATCCTGTTTGGGTAAATCTGAGTTGCAAATCATATGCATGGGCTCTAAGGACTTGTATGGTCATGACTGGTCAATTTCCGATAGCTATCGAGCGCAGTTGACCTGGTAGACACATTGATCCAAACTCCAGAACAGTTTGGAGAACCTATAGTATTCTTGATGAATTCCGGGAGTACAACTTGCAGACTCAACATCTGTTCATTGATTTCAAAGCAGCGTACGATTCAGTGAAAAGAAATGAGCTGTGGCATATAATGACCGAACATGGTAGCCTGGATGGCTCGAAATCAAGTATTCGGATTGCAGACGAAGTGTCAACCTCGTTTGAGACCTTGGACGGATTGGAGCAGGGTGATGCACTTTCGAATTTATTGTTCAACATTGCACTCGACGGCGCTATTAGGAAATTAGACGTGCAGAGGAACGGCACTATCATCACACGGTCGCATACACAGATGACACAAAATCGTATATGATGCAGTATAAAATGCTAAAGTGGAGGCGATATGCGTACAAGTTGTTTGGGGAAGTACCTATATGTCCTCCACTTTTGCATCTTATAAGACATCATGTGTTGACTGGGTATGCTCCTGGGCTTGCGGACGAAATCGACCTCATATGAATCGATCGCAGAGTGGAGGCTTTTGTCCCACTGAAGAGGGAGACGGCGAGGATAGGCTTAACCATTAACTCTACCAAGACAACTTACATGGTGGCATGCAGAAATAGAGGAAAACCTAGTGGTGTTGGTGCTGAGGTAGTGCTTGATGGGGATGTGTTTCAAGCTGTTGAAGAATTTGTTTACCTTTAAACGCTTGTGGCATTTGACAATGACGTTTCCCGTGAAGTGAAAAGACGTATTGCTGCTGCGAATAGGGCCTTTTAAGGATTACGTATCCAGCTTAGGTTTATACAAAACTCTGATTCTACCAGTGGCCCTTTATGTACATGAAGCATGGACGTTAAAAGAGGCGGACCGGCGAGCTTTCGGGGGCTTCGAGCGAAAAGTGCTGCGTACAATTCTCGGAGGGAAACTAGAAAATGGTGAAAATGAGAAAAAAGAGGTGTAGAGAGCTTCCGTTGCGTTTCGTCTTTGCATATTATTGGAATTCTGTGTGTGTGTGTGTGTGTCATCCTCTATCCCTCACCCAGCTGGGGGTGTTGGTCAAGTAGTACTACGAATAATTTGATCATATCTCATGCTCCGTAATGGTGCCCTTTTAGTTATGAAGACTAGTGCTGTAAAAAGGAATCACTGCTGAAGCAAGAAGGGTGTCTTCAGAGAGTGTAGGGAATGGGGATGCACTAGCTAGCCATAACAGGTACAGCAAAACTTCACAAGGACGCCCTTATTCGTACTGACTACTCAGGGAGTAGAAGGTCGAGAAGAGCCACCGCTGCCAACTAAAGCGTGAACCGGATACCTGGGACTCCCACAATATCCGCGGCAATAGTAGCAAACGATGCCCTGTACGTATTTAGTTGGCAATATATGAGGTAACAAAAATACAATAGATACAAATGAGGTATCAAAAATATAATACACTTAACTCTCTAATTTCCAAGATCGCCTTTAGATGGATGTTTTTAGTTTTTGAATAATTAAAATTCATAAGTCATTTTGTTGACATTGAAGTCAATCAAAGTGTATTTCAAAGTAACTTTAAGAAGCTTTATTAAAAATAACATAGTAGTTTTTATGTAATGTTTGTTTCATAAGTTGGTTTTATTTTTATATTTTAGTATTTAAATTTGTATTATTTTGATGACTGAAATATTTGTGGTTAGTATTCTTCCACAATTAATCCGATATCATAAAGCTCTTTAATAATAATAAAAATAAATAATAGCTAGTTTAAAAGAAACATAATTCTTTTAATATTATGGAAATTATGTCCAAGTATAAAAAACTATAGCAACACAATTCTAAAAGTTTAAAATCTGAATTTGACAAGATGGGTTTTAGAGAGTTAAAGGAAACAATTGGAACTTTCTCACCAGATTCAAGTGTTTTTTTCTTCTCCATCAACCAGCTCCGCAATTCAGCAGGATACGCAAACAACGACCACCACAGAAACGATTTTTCCGGCGATTTTCAGTAGATGGTACAAGTTGAGGAGTTCGTTTAAGGGGTTTTTCCTTTTTGTCATTTATTGGATAGGGGTCACATTGTAGGCGGTGTGGAATCAGCATGTCAGTTTGAAAATTGTTTCTTCTTCCGGACGCGAAATATTATTCTCATGTATCACTTAGAGCGACAAAAAACCACAGAACAAAAAGCGGGCGAGAAAAAAAACCGTATCAGTAAAATCTCTCTACATAATACTGTTTCACTTAAATTTAAATTAGCATGTTGAATAAAACGCAAAAAAAAATGACGGGAGCAAACATTTTCCGATACACTCCCGACCGCGGCACACTACGATTCTCTTTGCATATTATTGGAATTCTTATCAAAAAGTATATTACGTTCATATTGTCGTTCATGAAACGTTGCGAACGAAGTATGTAACTACCTTCCAAAGATATTTTATAATAGATAATGTAAACTTTCCATTCTATTTCAAATGACTACCGAATTCCTCATATTGACGTTGTTCGTGATCCGCAAACCATCAATCCTCATATCCCGTTAAGGAATTCAAATTTCCAGCTTGATGAAATCTACTCAACGGTGGACAAAGGTATCCCGTTTCGTATATCGGTAAACAAACAAAACGGTCATCACACCAAAAACAGTTAGGTCATTCGTCCGCCAATGGACCTCCCCGAAAGCAGTAGTAAACCACCCCTGCCCTGCCCAGGAACTGGTTCGAAAAAACCTAGCAAACAAAGCCCCATCCAAGAGCCGCAAAAAAAGTTCATCTATTTTTCATAAAGATCGGCCAATTGTCCAAATAAGTCATCGAACGCGAACATGCATAGAAAACAAAATAAATCAAAAAGCACCTCGGCGCGCAGAGGGCTAGAGGAGAGAACACGACATCGACGACCACGATGCCTCAAAGAACAAAACGGCAAGCGCTAGCTAGCCCACCTTAGGTTGCTGGTGGGTTGCGGAAAAAACAATTCATCGTTTATTCAAATTACGCTCGTGCACTTTCTCGCGCGCCCCTGGTTGATGTTGTTTACGACGATAGTCGAGCGAGTGCGCGAGCAAGCGCGAACCTGAACTAGATCTACCCTACAACAGTTGTCCAAAAGCTAGAGAAATCACGCGCCCCAAGCACATTAGTTTGACATTTTTTGTATCGTGCCATGCTCCAAATTTGCCGGAGGGCAGAAGGGTGTGCTGGGTGGGTAATTAGGGCAAGCTGGTGGATTAACCGATGTCTTACGCTCTGCTCCCCCGATCAGGTGTTCCCCGAGGCCAAACGGGAAGTGATGTCGTGTGCACGTGAGGGAATGCCAATCTTGTCGAACTTCGCCGAATGGATTGATTGGTGAAGAGAGCAAATTAATTTGGAAAGCTGGTTGGTCGTGACGTATATCGCTGTTTGCTTCTTTGTTCTAGTGGCATTAATTAACCAATAATGCCAATAATCACTTTCACGTTAGACAGAATGGGATGAAGTGCAAGCGTTAGAAGAGAGGGGGCCTTAAGGCCGATACTGTTTCGGTGCTTCCGGATGTGAGTGGAAATTCTAATATCTGGGTCACCGACTGTAGCTGGTTGAATCGCGGTGTCAAAAGTCGCTCAAGTCGTGAGTTGTTTTGATCCATATGGTGCTCGACGACCTGAATTCGAGCAACAATGGCGAGCTTCTGCGGGATCAGAGATCCTAAGCATGTTTTGTAATTCCAATCACCTAGCATAATTTAAAGAGCAGCAACCTTTCAGCACTCACTTGGTGGTCAAGCTCTTCTAGAGGATTTGCGACAGCCATCGAGATTACACCATCAATCTTCCTATCTTGTATACGAGGGGCTTAGGCAGCGCTGCGCGGCAATGGTCCATTCGCTGATTACTGAACAGTGGCACTCATCGGAAAAGACCTGTGTATAGGGGATATTTGTCAATAATGGGATGCCAAACCCTATGAATTTAGGTACCTATATGCTAGGAAAGATCAATGTTTTATCTGGTAGATATAGTAATAAGATCCCGTCAAACTAATAACTTGCAAAACTTGCAAAAACAATGCAGTCTATATCTATTGGGTGAGAAGAAATTTAATGAAAAAGAGAGAAAAATCTAAAGAATTTACGGGGCGCCAAAGAGCGACACGAATAAATACTTGTAGTTATCAACCACGGTGACGAATTACAAAGAAATGGGTGGGTAAAAACGTATCCAATGCTGAAAAACGACAATTTGTTATAAGATTCAAGCTAGCGGAACAACTGAAAAATATTTCAATCAAATCAAATAAACATTAACCGAATCTATTAGTGAACATTCTTTTACAAATCGGATAATTTTTGGATAATCGGATAAAATTCGTGATTAAATCGTGATGAAGAAAACCCTAAATCATTTTTATTTATAAAGAATGGCGAAACAGGATACCTTGAGGCAAATTTTGATCAGCAAAAAATATTCTCTTCAGAACTCATTACTGTGCAATCCCCCCTACGGACTCCTGTGCCACCCAGCTTCTATCCGCCATGCCCGGCAAAGTAGATACTCTCCTTTTTCGAGCACTCAAGTGCTCGGTCTCTTCGGTCAACCCAGGAGTGTGCTTGTTATTAGTGTTGTACCCCGTATTGTCCGAACATGTGTTTTGTGCGATCCGGAGCGGAGCGCAAACTTTTTTCACCGCCGACCGCTTGGCCAAAACCCAACCAGCAGCCGGATGCTCCATTCTCTGACGAGTCAGACCAAACTGCGCCGCCGCCGTTGCTCTCATGCCGTCAAAACGCGGTCTTGTGTTTGAAGAAGAAAGCTTTTATTTCTATTGCTCATTTAGGGGCACTACGCGAGACGCAAACAAAAAGAGGTGCGGGTGAAGAGGTGCTAACCGTGAAGTTGAGTTTGGGTTTGGTCAACGCAGCCATCCGCCCCGGTCGCACTGCTTTATGAATTTATGGCACTTTATGGCAGCCGTAAGTGTGTAGCAAAGTAGCGGCTACCTTCGTTAGCTAGTAGTATTTCATTAACGCTCTCAAGAAGCGCGCACTTCTCCGCAATTGCAGCGTTTCGGGCCGATCTGTGATGATGAGCCGGGCGCGTTATTTCATCCCCCTATGGGTCTCGTTTTTCAGCCGTGGCAGAACCGAGGCTGCACGCGCTCGGTGGCTCGAAAATATGACTAAAATTAATCGCATCGCGGTTCATCGTTGGTATGGGGCGACAGGGAGCCCTGCGCACGGTAATGTGCGGAGTATACGTCTTGAAGGTGATGAGTTATGGACCCATTTCTTCTATGCTGGAGCGACCGACAGCAACCTGTCCGGCCCGGGTGGCATTACGCGTCAGGATGCATGTTGTTTAGAGTCTTAACCTTAGTGGTGTGAGGCACGTTATACGAGCTTGTGGTATAAAAAAGAGATAAAGACAGAGTGAACGTGACCCGCAACCTAGCTGGACCGGGAGCCCTTTGAAGATTAACATCACCATTTGAAACAAGGTAACATTACAACATGGGGGTTGCGCTTCGTGACCCGTCGTAAGTTCTTGAGGTTTCTGATGATATAAATTGTTTTACGAGATGTGGTGGCCGGGAAATGCCATGCGTTATATGATATTGCTCTAAACGCATTGAAGGACGCCAGCTAACTTTGAGAATGCACGAGATAATTGATTATTCTACAGTCGCGCAACCATTAGAATGGTAGATTGATGTACATTCAGCTCGGAAGCTATGCCAGTAAGATTCGCTTGTATAATTTCCATAACTAATTGTTTGCAACTCCATTCGTATTTACATATACTGTAGCAGTGACATCGTCTCGTATTTATTTCAACCTTATCTCTATATATGAAAATAAGTTTGCATTTCCTTTGAGGCAATATAATGAATTATTGGCAGTGGTTGATTTTCTACCTGCCGCTGCCACATCCAGGCGCTATACTGCCGTTCTACGCATAATTGTCCCATGTTACCTTTAATGAAATTTGTCAAACTCGAGTCAATTTGTCCCACCAATTTAAGAATCGATTCGATCTTCAAAATTAACAAATATTTTTGGGATGTTATGAGCGTAGGCAACACCTTTCCAGGACATAAAATGAATGCCTACTTATTCAAACGGTTTTCAGTCTCTATTATCATCAGACAACAACTTCATTTTTTCAGTGGGACAAATTGACTCGAGTTTGAGATTTTTCATCAAGGGTAACATGGGACAATTATGCGTAGAAGGGCAGTATAGTATATGCGCAAAATAGCCAGCATGAGTTAACCGCTAGAAATTTGAATGGCGAAAGACATCTAACGCGTGTTTTCTCAAAATTTTTCATGAAAAACTATTTGGTACCAGTTATGTAGGAAGGTGTCCGCTACTACGCCTATCAAATATTTGTTCGATGAAGGTGCTTAATTTTGATAAATCGGACCTGATTTCAAAAAGTTAATTGTTAACTCCTAGTGTGCCACTGTAAGCACGATTCATTTATGACGACCGATTTGCAAAATCGTGACTGTTCTTATAGTTGCAGTATTGTGCCTTGCAACAAAATGACAACTTTCGTGGTCATTTTCCAAGGCTCTCATAGATGTGAAAAATTTATCCGCAGTACAAATAGCATGTGCTATCAAAGGATTCATTGCCACAATCCACCATGTCTCAGTCGAATTTTCAAAAATATTAAAATAGCTTTTTTTCTGGCGATCTGTTTTTCTTATTCAAAATAAGCGGAGGAGTAGACTTTTTTATGAGCGGTACAGTAGTGTTGTTTTTACAAAATCTACATATTAAACGCAGCAACCCATGTAATCCATCTATTTGTTGACATGTCAGAAGAAATAAAAGAAAACAGGTTTGAATTTTCTTCAAAATCGGTAAAGTATCACTAAAATACCTGACCTATTTCTCAGCTTTGCAGCAATAGTTGTGATAGTGTTCCCATAGTTGCGAGTCCCATATGAAAACAATCTGTTTCGCAACTATAAGATCGCAAATTAAAAAATAACGCATCTATAGGGCACTGCACGGACTGCTTTGTCTGTTTTTTGCTGCAAAGAGATTTTAGAAAAACAGCAAATGTCAAAATGTATGAAGAACGGAAGAGAAAAAGATTTTTTCGTGCAGTGCCCTATTGGAACTAGACCTGTGCGCCGCCACCGACACTTGTCAACGTACGCCTACGCCGATCGAAGAATTTCATTTTTCACGCCGATAAATAGACCAACATATTTTTTGTTGTTTGCAGTGCGTTTGCATCTGCCGAGACAAGGCCTATCTGCCAATGATTAACTACAATATCTTTAGCAAATTAGTTTGCTTCTTCTTCTGCAATGGCTTCAAATTCCAACTGGAACTAGGCCTGATTTTCAGCTTAATATGATTTTAGCATTCCTACAGCTATTAATTGCAAACCTTTTTTATGTCCGCCAATTGCATAAGTATTAGAGTGGGGCGTCATGGTCTTTTTTTCAAATCAATGGTTTTTCGTAGCTGGAACGTCCACGAGAAAAGTTATAACCTTCCGAAGATAGGTTGTTCAACCAATATTCAAAAAATCGTTTATTCTGCCAGCACTGCTGAACTACTTGGACCAATAATTTAACTGAGTATTATCTTAAAATTATTGATCTTATAGGTCTGGGGAGCTAATTGGAGTTATTCGTTTCATATATCATTTCTCAATACAAAAATCCGGACAATCCGGAAGAAGGGTTTTAAAAAGTATTGAGTGAAGCCAATAGGAGCAAAAATGCAAAAAAGCACAAAAAAGCACGTCCCAGACTAATCTAATAAATTTAAAAGGCGGAAAGTGAGGACGCAACCAATCGAACCCACATTCTGCAACTGTGTCTGGGTCCGAAAACGCTTCAGAAAAACCTTGCCTTGATCTCGTTTAATTGGATGAAGTTAGCGTTTTTCCATACAACTGCGCCCCACTCTAATAAGTATGTACATTGTACATATCGTGTGTGGTAAGTATGTATATACTAGGTCAAGGTAGTCAAGAATGTTTTCCACAAAAACAGCATCCTAGGCCGGAACGAGAATCGATATCACCATTTTCGGATTGGTAATTCAACACCTTTGCTCGCACGGCTAACTGTAGGGGCCCAGTGTATCGCAGCCAAAAATGAATAATTTTATGTAATCTTCGCACAGGCTCCAAGAAACATATAGGGGGAAATCCCTCAGCGCACAATGGTCGATTTCGTCAAATTTCACGTCATAAATCGGTAACTCGAAAACCATCAGTATTAGCGTTTTGACGTCTTCAGAAGAAATGATCTACAAGAAGAGATCTATTTTTGGTGTAGTTTGTCATTAGGGTGGCCCTTCGGTGATTTTTTTGGAAATGTATTTTTTACCCTTCTGAGTTAGGAGTTCATATAATTCTACAAAGTTGTAGAGAATTTAATTCTAAGCATTTTTGATTAATAAACATTTATTTCATCTCATATAGGTGAAGTTTTATGACAAAATTGCTAAATTTAGATAGGGTGGCCCGAAAAAAAAATAGATTTTAGCTTTCACTTTCATCAATTCAGAATATTTTCAAAAACTGTCTTAGCATCGCTTCACGGTCTTTGGATGGCGCATCTTTTGGTTACATAAGATTGTTGATAGCTTCATTTTCAAGCATATTATAAGCGTTTTTTTTCATGAATATACATGCAGGCCCAACAAATCCATTGTATTTCATTTGTCCATCTTTGTCCACTTTTGTTTGACGATAGTCTTATTTTTGTACGAAAAATTAGGGTGAAACACATATATCATCTTTAGGATTTTCACAATATTTGGTAGAATAAAAGACAGGAACACCGTCTTTGACCAGAGGTCGTATAGACTGAACACTTAACACCTAGACAACTGACAGGACACATAACACCCAGTGGGGTGGAGAATTTTTCGATCACGAAAAGTTTCCTTCTTACCGAGTCGGGAATCGAGCCCACGCTCCATAGTCTATGCCTCTAGACGATTGATGGCGCTAACCGCACGGCCACAAAGCCCACAAAGAATCATTTTTTATCTAAAATATTTAAATCAACTCGTGTGGAAAAGAAGTCGAAAAAATCAAGGTGTTTTCATGAAATACCTAAATGCTTAAGAGCGCTACTTTTGTGGCGAAATACAAAATCATAAAATTCAATTTGGTTTTTCATGGCTAATTCGCAGCATAATTTCATTTTCACAGTTTCTAAGTGAGGGTCGCCAATGACTACATGTGATTCCATGAACATTGATAATTGGTCCAGTAGTTCAAAAATAATGTGAAAAAAAAAATTCCAAAATGTTGATTTTTTCGACCACCCTGGATCGAAATCGGACAAAATTAAAAAGTGAGTTTAATTTATTTTCGAAAAAGAATTATTCTACCAAATATTGCGGAAATCAGAAATATGGTATATGTGTTTCCCATGGAATAGCTAATTTTTCATACAAAAACTAATATGATTATCAAACAAATGTGAAACAAACATGGACAAATGAAATACCATGAATTTGATGGGCCTGCATGTATACTTTCAGATTACGATTGAAATTTTTGCCAATATTTGCTACTAGCTGCAGTAGAATGCTCAGAAAAATATCACTTTTCATGAAAAAACGCTTATAATATGCTTGAAAATTAGGCTATCAGCCGTCTTATGTAACCGAAAGATGCGCCATCCAAAGACCGTGAAGCGATGCTAAGACAGTTTTTGAAAATATTCTGAATTGGTGAAAGTGGACGCCAAAAATTAATAAATTTTGTAATTTTGTCATAAAACATTACCTATATGAGATAAAATAAATGTTTATTAGGCAAAAATGCTTAAAAATAAATTCTCTACAACTTTGTAGAATTATATGAACTCCTAACTCAAAAGGGTAAAAAAATACATTTCCAAAAAAATTTCACCGAAGGGCCACCCTAATGACAAACTACACCAAAACTAGATCTCTTCTTGTAGATCATTTCTTCTGAAGACGTCAAAACTCTAGCACTGATTGTTTTCGAGTTATCGATTTATGTCGTGAAATTTGACGAATCCGACCATTGTGCAGCGCCCAGACACCTCCCAATACCGGACATTTCTCAAAACGACACATGCAGAGGTTCCTCCACCATCTTATGTAGTGCATTTCATTTATTTAGTCAACATCTAAACAAATAACACTGAATCAACAATTTGACGCCACAATACACGGTTCGAGGCCGCATCTCTCCATCCTCGAATGCGCCCCACGCTCACCAAGTCGTTTTGCACCTTGCTCGCTGTGCTCCATGCCGTCTCGTACATGCCGGATAGGAAACGATTTCCATCTTTGCAGGGTTGCTGTCAGGAATTCTTGCAACATGTCCTGCCCATCGTACCCTTCCGGCTTCAGCTACCTTCTGGATACTGGGTTCGCCATAGAGCTGGGCGGGCTCGTGGTTCATTCTTCGCCGCCACACACCGCCTTCTTGCACACCGCCAAAGGTCGTCCTAAGTACCCGTCTCTCGAATACTTCGAGTGCTTGCAAGTCCTCCTCGAGCATTGTCCATGTTTCATGTCCGTAGAGGACAACCAGTCTTATTAGCGTCTTGTACATAACACATTTGGTGCGATGGCGAATCTTTTTTGACCGCAGTAGTAGGATCGGCTTGCAAAGATGATGCGCTTTATTATTTTTTTTAATTGCATTATTTTCGTGATTTTTTATAAATTTCTATAAGTTCATCACGGATGATGCGCTTTAGTATTTCACGACTAACATTGTTATCAGCCGTTAGCAAGGATCCGAGGTAGACGAATTCCTCGACCACCTCGAAGGTATCCCCGTCTATCGTAACAATTTTGCCACCTTTGCAAATGTTCGGCCGACAATGTCCATTTCCAATGTCCATCTGTTGAAAATTGCACCCCGGCTGTTACACCCGGCTCTCCGCATGACACCTTCTAGCGCAATGTTGAACAACAGGCACGAAAGTCCATCACCTTGTCTTGGTCCCCGGCGCGATTCGAACAGATGGTACCTGGTATTCACATGGATTTGCCGTACAGTAAAGATCTGGTAAGTTGTCGAGCGGCCGTCAACGAAGCCGGTTTGATAACTTCCCACGAACTCATTCACTAATGGTGACAGACGACGGAAGATGATCTGGGATATCACTTTGTAGGCGGCATCAAGGATGGTGATCGCTCGAAAGTTTTCACAATCCAGCTTGTCGCCTTGTAGATGGAGCATATAACCCCTTCCTTCCACTCCTCCGGTAGCTGTTCGGTTTCCCAAATTCTGACTATCAGTTTGTGCAGGCAAATGGCCAGCTTTTCCGGGCCCATCTTGATGAGCGGAGCTGAGCTCTCCTTACCAGCTGCTTTATTGGTCTTTAGCTGTTGGATGACATCCTTAACTTCCCTCAAGGTGGGGGCTGGTTGGCTTCCATCGTCCGCTGAACTGACGTAGTCATCTCCTCCGCTGCCTTGACTTTCACTGCCTGTACTCTCAGCGCCATTCAATTGTTCCTCGTAGTGCTGCTTCCACCTTTCGATCACCACACGTTCGTCCGTCAAGATGCTCCCATCCTTATCCCGGCACATTTCTGCTCGCGGCACGAAGCCTTTGCGGGATGCGTTGAACGTCTGATAGAACTTCCCAGCAAACACAAGATCGTATATCATAGCGAATAAGTGTACAAAGTGGAGGCTATATACGTGCACTTTGCATGCAGCCAAATGGAGGAATGCGCCTATATCGCCTCCACCATATAAACTTATTCGCTAGCATATGCGACTTTGTGTTGGCTGGGTTGTGTGTTTCTTGAGAACGGCACAGCTGTTCCATCTCCTCGCACTCCGCTTCTTCAAGGCGGCGCTTCTTCTCCTGAAAAAGGCGGGTCTGCGGTCTCCGCTTCCGTCTATAACATAGCTTCCCAAAGTTGGGGGGTCGCGACCCCCTTCCATAAGATTTACACAGGCTGGGGGTCGCGACCCACCACTTTGGGAAACTATGGTCTATAACGTTTCACGTTCTGCCGGGTACCTTGCAACGTTGCAACGCTACCTCGAGATGCTGCGCGTATGCAGTGGCGACATCAGGTTGCTTCAGTGGCTCTAGGTCGTACCGCGGCGGTCGTCGGTACCGAACATTGTTGATGACGGAGTGATGACGGAGTTGAAGAACCGGCCTTTGATCCTCAACCTGCACATTCTCTCGTTGATCGGCCACCACCTGATCACGCGCCTTTGCATATCGCCCATCACTATGAAAGCTGTTCCCAGCTCGTGTGTGTTGCCGCAGCTCTGGTAGATGGTATGATTACCTCTAAACGTTCGCACCATTGATCCTTTCCAACAAACCTCCTGCAGCGCTATGATCCACGGTCCTTGAGCACATCGGCTCCCGATGAAGTTGAGAGATTTGCCGTTCAACGAACCGAGTTTCCAATCGCTAGTCCCTTTTCGTCGCAGTGGTCTTCACAATGGATCCGGTCCGTACTCTCTTGTTGATTGTTCGTTGCGTATGTTTTTTTAGAGGCTGGCTTGCAGGGCCTGACACCAAACCCCCTAAATTTCCGGAGGACCATTCCTCCTTATTTCTGGTGGACCATGGTGCACAGTTTCACTTAGAGTCCCTCGCTGGCACTCGGACGACGATCAGCCGCCCCTAACATGGAGAACAGACGCTGTTGTGAGCCGATCCTGACATGGAGAACAGACGCTCAGTAAGATTTGCACCTCCGAAGAGGAGTCAAAGTCAGCATGAGTTACCAATTGGCCACACAGCTGACTTTAATCCGTTGAAACTAAATCAATTGTGGAAGGATTTCGACTGGACGAAAAACAAGTTGGTCCATTGGGATATTGAATAGTGTAATACCCCGCAAAACAATCTTCAAATAAAATTTTACCATTGGAATTGCTTTGAGTGTTTGGCATTGAAGTCACTAATTATGAAAAATCTGGATTTATTGCAAGATATAATTTAAAGATCAGCTCTCAGCAAATTACTACTAGCCACTACTAGCAATAAAAGAGAATTGTCCAAAATTTTTTTCATCCGAACTCCCCAGGTTTCAAAAACTTTGGTTTCAACCTCCACACACAACAGGCGCTATCAAGACGATCATTTCTGTAAATAAAATAATTTGCGTTGATAAAGAGACCAGGTGGAGGTTTTTGTTATAATGGCAATGTGCACATTATGAACTGTTAGAAAGTTGAATAATTCATCTTCCTTACTCTTTAAAGAGCGGCCATTCCCATTTAAAATTTTGAAAAAAATATCTGGATCCATTAAAACTTAGTCAAATAAAATAAATTTTTTTTGAGTAAATTTGATACCAACCTGGAAAGCTTCAATTTTGTTATTTGCTCTGAACATTGCATCAATCATGTGATGCAATTGTTCAGTTAGAAAATCAAAATCGGACGCGGGCATGCTACCTGAATAGTTAGTTTCCGTTGAAGAATGGGTATGAAAATCATTCATCGTCTGTAAATTAAAAAAAAAATAAGAATCGGTCATCAGACGATCATTTGGTCATATGGGCTTTGAATTTGCTCTGCCAACTAGCCGAAATGATTTTATTGCGAAACGATTTTTTTGTGTGTCAAGTCCGCTATCGCAAAAGTATCTACACTGACAAAATTCTTCATATTGAATATATTTGTCGCATACATTTTTTTACAATTTAGAGACTCAAATATATTCAATATGAAACTACACATAAATTCAATAGCTGCATATAAGAGATCGGAATGGTAGTCCGAAGCACCTTCTTTCCCCGCAAAAATATCCACAAGGCCACATGGAGATCACCTAACCAAGAAACGGAAAACGAAATCGACCACGTTCTAATCGACGGTAAATTCTTCTCCGACATCACGAACGTCCGCACTTACCGCAGTGCGAATATTGAATCCGACCACTACCTCGTTGCAGTATGCCTGCGCTCAAAACTCTCGACGGTGTACAACACGCATCGAAGTCGGACGCCGCGGCTTAACATTGGGCGGCTACAAGACGGTAGACTAGCCCAAGAATACGCGCAGCAGCTGGAAGCGGCACTTCCAACGGAAGAGCAGCTAGGCGCAGCATCTCTTGAAGATGGCTGGAGAGATATTCGATCTGCCATTGGTAGCACCGCAACCGCTGCACTTGGCACGGTGCCTCCGGATCAGAGAAACGACTGGTATGACGGCGAATGTGAGCAGTTAGTGGAAGAGAAGAATGCAGCATGGGCGAGATTTCTGCAACACCGCACGAGGGCGAACGAGGCACGATATAAACAGGCGCGGAACAGACAAAACTCGATTTTCCGGAGGAAAAAGCGCCAGCAGGAAGATCGAGACCGTGAAGAAACGGAGCAACTGTACCGCGCTAATAACACACGAAAGTTCTATGAGAAGTTAAACCGTTCACGTAAGAGCCACGTGCCACAGCCTGATATGTGTAAGGACATAAACGGGAACCTTCTTACGAACGAGCGTGAGGTGATCCAAAGGTGGCGGCAGCACTACGAAGAACACCTGAATGGCGATGTGGCAGACGAAGATGGCGGTATGGTGATGGACCTGGGAGAACGCGCGCAGGACATAATTCTACCGGCTCCGGATCTCCAGGAAATCCAGGAGGAGATTAGCCGGCTGAAGAACAACAAAGCCCCTGGGGTTGACCAACTACCAGGAGAGCTATTTAAACACGGTGGTGAGGCACTGGCTAGAGCGCTGCACTGGGTCATTACCAAGATTTGGGAGGAGGAAGTTTTGCCGCAGGAGTGGATGGAAGGTGTCGTGTGTCCCATCTACAAAAAGGGCGATAAGCGAGATTGTAGCAACTACCGCGCAATCACATTGCTGAGCGCCGCCTACAAGGTACTCTCCCAAATTTTATGCCGTCGACTAGCACCAACTGCAAGGGAGTTCGTGGGGCAGTACCAGGCGGGTTTTATGGGCGAACGCTCCACCACGGACCAGGTGTTCGCCATTCGCCAAGTACTGCAGAAATGCCGCGAATACAACGTGCCCACACATCATCTATTCATCGACTTCAAAGCCGCATATGATACAATCGATCGGGACCAGCTATGGCAGCTAATGCACGAACACGGTTTTCCGGATAAACTTACACGGTTGATCAAAGCGACGATGGATCGGGTGATGTGCGTAGTTCGAGTTTCAGGGGCATTCTCGAGTCCCTTCGAAACGCGCAGAGGGTTACGGCAAGGTGATGGTCTTTCGTGTCTGCTATTCAACATCGCTTTGGAAGGGGTAATACGAAGAGCAGGGATTAACACGAGTGGTACAATTTTCAATAAGTCCGTCCAGCTATTTGGCTTCGCCGACGACATAGATATTATGGCACGTAACTTTGAGAAGATGGAGGAAGCCTACATCAGACTTAAGAGGGAAGCTAAGCGGATCGGACTAGTCATCAACACGTCGAAGACGAAGTACATGATAGGAAGAGGTTCAAGAGAAGACAATGTGAGCCACCCACCGCGAGTTTGCATCGGTGGTGACGAAATCGAGGTGGTAGAAGAATTTGTGTACTTGGGCTCACTGGTGACTGCCGAAAGTGACACCAGCACAGAAATTCGGAGACGCATAGTGGCTGGAAATCGTACGTACTTTGGACTCCGCAAGACGCTCCGATCGAATAGAGTTCGCCGCCGTACCAAACTGACAATCTACAAAACGCTAATTAGACCGGTAGTCCTCTACGGATACGAGACCTGGACGATGCTCGTGGAGGACCAACGCGCACTTGGAGTTTTCGAAAGGAAAGTGCTGCGTACCATCTATGGTGGGGTGCAGATGGCGGACGGCACGTGGAGGAGGCGAATGAACCACGAATTGCATCAGCTCTTTTTTTTTTTTTTAAACTTTATTATCGTGATTTTTTTATTTTACATATAAGTTCATCACGTAATTGCATCAGCTGTTGGGAGAACCATCCATCGTTCACACCGCGAAAATCGGACGACTGCGATGGGCCGGGCACGTAGCCAGAATGTCGGACAGTAACCCGGTGAAAATGGTTCTCGACAACGATCCGACGGGCACAAGAAGGCGAGGTGCGCAGCGGGCAAGGTGGATCGATCAGGTGGAAGATGACTTGCGAACCCTCCGTAGACTGCGTGGTTGGCGAAGTGTAGCCATGGACCGAGCCGAATGGAGAAGACTCTTATATACCGCACAGGCCACTTCGGCCTTAGTCTGAATAAATAATAATAATAATATAAGAGATCACACATACATTTCATTTGGTTGTAGATTCTATTAGATCTTCTCGAAAAGTGGTTATGCGTTCGTTAATAAACATCATAAGATAAATTTATAGATTTTTGCCAATAAAATGTGTGGATTTTATGCAGTGTAATAACATCCACTAAAAGTTAGCTACGGCAATAAAATCTGTAGAATGTAAGACCTTTAGTATGTTATTTGAAATAGATTCAAAAAGGAATAAGAGAATTGTACAAATATAAAATAGATATTATTATTATTTTGTATCAAGCTCTAAAATTCAATAAGAAATGAAACAAAAATGTTGCAAACACAATGCGCACGCTTCAACAGTTCAAAATTGCTGTGCGGCCCTCGCGACCACAGACGCGAACATATGCCAATAGAATCATTTCATTTGATTACACGATCTCTTCTTCACAAACTCCTTTTGAAAGGCTTAAAATCTTCAGACCGCAAACTTTGAGCCTAAACTTTGTGCCAAAGAAGCGTTTAAGCACACGAACTCCTGTTTCAAAAACATTAGAAAAATAAGCCGCACCGTAGTGTGAAAAATAGTCCGCTTATTTTTTGGCATTCATTATTGACCGATTTATCCGCAACATGTTGCATACGACAAGTTATGCTGTAATATTGATTCCAAAAAATCAAATAATTGATAAAAAAAGTTTTTTTTTAAGAAAGTAAAAAAGTCTCGTAAAGATTTTCTCTCTTCTTAAGCCAATTTGTTCGCGATGAATTGCGTAATCTAGCGGTAAGACGGATTCGATCTAAACTTATTCGATATTATCCATTCAAGCTCATTGAGCTCCCACTTTACCGTGACAGCCTCTAAAATATGATAGAATTGAAAATTGTTTTTGTTTCCGTCATACAAATGTGTTCCATTTTCATATACAATAAAAATTGATCAAATTCGGTTTTGCCTTTCTCGTACACCAAAGTGTACTGCAAAGGCTATATGTTCACTCCCTAAACGAATTTTTGATAGGTGGCCCAGATGGGCGAATTTCATATATCAATCAAGTCAGTTTGACGAATTGAATTGATGTCTGTCTGTTAACTTTTTTACATTGTTTTTACTCGATAATGTTTGACTTAAGTCGTACAAAAATAAATTAGGCCGTTACAAATATTTAATTAACTTTTTGTCCTACTGGTCTCCGAAAGGTCAAGGGGGGATAATAAAAAATAAATATCAAAATGAAAAAAATCAAAAAAACTCCTCGGATTTGTTAAAGAATGTTTTGAAAATCCTCAAAATTATCCGAATTTTATTTTGTTGCCCCCTCAAAATATTATTTTTTGGCAAAAAAAAATACGAGGGGGGGGAGACAAAATAGTTCTTAAATATTTGTATCGGCCTTAATTAATAAATTAATTATTAATATTTGTGTAATCAAGACGATATTGTTAGATTAACTAGCTTGAATAAGTGACAATAAATCCTCACTCTATGTGGCTAAAATTGATCCGCCCAACCCGAAATTAGCAGAAAAGTATAATTCATGAACCGGTCCAATTTCCGGTGTCGTAAAAATAATCTAATTCTGTTCTGTAAAACATTTCAAAATCTGGTTTTCTACTTCAGCAGATTAAATCAACCTACACCTGCTACGTTGAATACTTTCGAGCTGTAACATAATCCCTCGAAACAAAGGATCATTATTTTCTTCGGGGACCTGCAAAATTTGGATCGAAGTTCGCAAAAATCCGGCTACCAAAAAACCCACCTTCTGTAATTCAACACCAACCGTGCTTCCTTCCATCAGGCCAAAGAACAAGTTCTTTTCGAAAAGGAAGTAAGCTGATCGCCCACGAAAACGAAAACCTGTGCCCAAGGCAAGTGAGCACCTGAACCATAAAGTTCCAGTTGATTGCCTTCATTAATGAAGAAAGAAAAAAAATACTCGATTACAAAGGTCCCTTCCGTTTAGGAAAACGAAAAAAAAAATCCGGACACTGAATCGGAGCAAAGCAAAATTTGATGGAATTTCTTACCTTCAGGCCTTCCGTCCGGGTTTTCTTCCGAAGACAAGTGCAACACAGCGAAAAAAAGAAACGGCGAGAGAATAATGCAAATCACCCACAAAGGCGAAACAAGTGCGTTTCTTTACGACCCGAACCTGCTTTCCTTTTGATGGAGCGGAAAGGAAGCGCAAGCAAATCCTTCCAGCGACGAATGAAATTTCCGAAGAACAAACGAAGCGGAAGGAAGTCGATGCAGCAACGTAGAAGCAGCAGAGGCAGTGCAACAAATGGAATGCGAAATGAAAAGAACAGGAAGTTTAATTTTTCAAACACAGGTTTGTGTCGTTTTTATTTTGTATTGATTTGATGTTTTGTTGTTTTCTTATTGTTTGTAAAAATCCTTAAACACTAGACAATAAAAACAAAATATATTAAAGTTCTGCTTAGGGCGAAGGGTATCTGCTAAGAGAAAAATACGCGGAACTGTACAATTGATCTTTCAGTTTTCTTACTTATAGTGTAGAGTAGAGAGCGATCGTTTTTTTTTTCAAAGGGCTTAAGGCTAATTTGTCATGATTACGTTTTACTCCTGGGTAAATATAAATGGCGTTTTGAAATGCATCAGTTTCTTTTGCATGAAAAGTTGATCTGATTTGTCTTTTTTCTCAAGTCTAAAAAGGCACGTTACTGAATACTCTCCCTGAACTCGCACACACTCTCGATAGGAATTTCATACAACTGAGATCCTTTTTGAAATAGGTCTGATTTGAGACAACTTAAGTTGATCCTAGCTTACAATTTTAAAAAATAGTTTTAAAATGAGAGGAAATTAAGTAGTTTACATATAGAATTATCCTAGCTGACTAGTTTAGAAACTTTCATGAAAGTGATTTAGCCCTCTCCTGGAATCCGAAGATCGGCGGAGAAAGCGACCAGCAGTAACTCAAGAGTTTTTCGATTTTTGATGGTAAAATAAATAACTTACAACAACTAAAAACAATTTTTGTGACGTTTGAATTTCTACCAGGAAAAACACGCTATTTTTGGTTAATTTTGCGAAAACTCGAAATGCTTAATCGGAAAATAAATTTCACGAATAAATAGCCTATTTACAAACATTGAACTGTTCCTCACTCGGTCACCCTTCACTATCTTCTCTGACTCACTCTCTCTGTTTCTGTAGCACACTTCGATATAGGCAATAAAAATCTAATCAATCGCGGTGGCAATAAGTTTCAGTCTTTTGCGGTGAACTCTGTTTTGTAAAATTGTTTTTTTTTTGTTTTGTGACGACCAAAAAGGCACTTTCGTTGAATTTTCGGTTGGTTCCGGCTACTGGTCCTTAGTAGCAGGCGATATTACTATGGGGCAGCACCGTTGGAATGTATTTATCATCCTGGGGTGAGTGCGAGGGAGATTCAGGAACCACTTGCGACCCCAGCTGGATTCCGGGGCATCCACTTTCGGTGTGCTTGGTGAGGAGCGGCAACCGCGAGAAAGATTTGGTACATGATGGGCACTTGAAGCGTTTCACGTCCTCGTGGGTCTGCTGGTGGGCTCGCAGGTTGGATCGATCGGCGAAGGCACGGGAGCAGAGCTTGCAGATGAATGGCTTTTCACCGGTGTGGGTCCGGATGTGTCCCTGCAGCAGCCACGGTCGTGAGAAAGCCTTATCACAGAGCTTGCACTTGCATGGAAGCGTGTGAGTGCGGATGTGCATCTTTAGGGCACCGAGAGTTTTGTACGGCTTGTCACAGTCTTTGCAGACGAAAATCTTCTGAGCTTGATTGCCTTCCGCTGCCGGGCAGTGGAACTGCTGATGCTTCGACAGGCCGGAATAGGTCGAGTAGGACTTACCACAATCCGGACATTGGTATCGGGGAGCACCACTGGAACCAACACTCGTTTTGCTACTGGATTTCTCACTTTTCACTTTCTGAATGTTGGAGTTGGAGGTGGACTTTTCGGTGAGGATCGATGGTGATGAGCTGGTGTTGTTGTTTTCTTCGGAAACGGTCGACGAGCTGGATCGTGCCGGTGAAAGCGAACGATTCGACGAAAGGTACGAATTGAACGAGGTGTGGCTGGAGGTTGGCGATAGTGTGGGATGTTCTACAGGCATCATGAGCTGGTGATGATGGCTGAGACTGTATGGCATGTAGCGGTGCTGCCGGGCGAAAGATTCCGACTTGATGATGTTGTTGTTCTGGTTTAACCGCAGCTCGGAGGCTGGGTAGGCCGGAACCATGGTGGGTGGTGAGATCGATTCTTGGCGAGTGTACATCGCAGGATGTGGTGGCGATACCGAACTTTCGCGCTGTCCGTATGGGGACAGTGGTTCCGAACGTGGGGGCGAAATGTGGTGGTGGTACGCCAAATTGTACAGATCGGAAGGATATGGCATCGGGTATGGGAAATGGGGATATCCGGAGTACACATTAGGAGCGGATTTGTAGAAGTTGTGCAGTGGCTCTGCCGGGGAGGAAGGAGATCGTGAAGGAGGGTAATAAATTGATGGGTGTGATCCGTAGATTGGAGTAGGAACTGAAATCGGAGATTTGATTTCTGTTGGATCGGGAGAGGACGATGGCGGTGGTGTTGGCAAAGTATCCTCAGCTTTGATTACAACTGGAACAGGAGACTCTGAGCGAGCCCTTTTCTTCTTCATGGAAAGATCCTCTGGCTTTGTGCTGAGGTTCTCTGGTTCCATGTCAGATTCGGAGTCTGTAATGAATAGAGAAAAATAATTTTGATTAGTTATTTGTCCAAAAATTTATTGAAGTTTGTAATTAATTATGTTTACATATAAGAAGAATAAAATAGAAGTGAAACGCGAAACCTTTTTTGGAATCAGCCGAAAGCTATTACAATGTCAGTTTCAAAAGTAAAACTCAATTGAAAAGAAATTTGTTCTAACACAGAAAACATTGAAAGTCAAAAATTTAATTTTTATCAACTCAATGTAATAATGATTGAAACTTACCATTTTTGGATTCCTCCTCACGAATGAAAACTGGTCGCTTCTTGAGCGGGCAATGGCTGTAGTTTTTCTGCATGATGGATGTTGGCATAGTTCACTTAATCTTCAGTTTGAATATTTTCCAAATTCGCCTCAAGCGAATCACAAAATTGTCTTTTAATCCTTTTGCACTTTGAAATCACTTAATCCTTGCTTGTTATTCCATTTATGAATTGGTTTGTCTTTTTTTGTCACCCACAACAAAGCACTGTGTTATATTCAGATTGAACGGCGTTCGTTTTCTTGAACAGCTAATCACTTGTTTCACTTCCTTCGTTCCGATGTATGCGCAACGAGCTCAAACGAACGACTGAAATCCTGTTCGCCAGACACTGTCGTCGATAAACAAAACGGAACCGAACTGAACGCAACGAAAGAGCAAAGCGAAAAACAAAAACCCGAAACTTAAATCACATTGAGATATTTTATCGAGTGCGATAGAAATTCAAAACGTGCGACTGTACGACACGGCAAGTGAGCCTTGAATGATGTTCGGATCCTGGTCGGGCCCCTATTTAACGCTGCGCCGAGCACCAGCACCCGAATCGTTTCCCCTCGAAAAAGGGAACAGGTCGGTCGGTTGCAGCAGGCGATCGGGTTTTTCCCCTCGAACCGATCGACTCCAGCCAGCAGCAGCAGCAGCGATGGCGAAGACAAAACAAAACAACCGAAAACAACAAACGGTCGGGCACCAGGCAAGCACCAGCAACAGCCAGGTGTTGCAGCTGCTACTTTCTATCCGTCGTCTTTTTCTTTGTCTTGATTGCGCTGCGTATGGTAGTGTTGAGCACGTGCCTCCGTGCACCAATGGGATCAACCGATCGTAAGGTGATCGCCGCTGCCAGTGTGTAAAGTGGAAGACGGTTAAGAACGTGCAAAGAAGGTGGAGCCAAGACGTTGTCTTCGGGTTTTCCTTGGTTGTTTGTTGGAGGGGGAAATACCGCAGGTGTGAGACACAGTTCGGACTGGGGAAGATAACTTCGGATCAACTGCTTCGTCGTCGTCAGTAGTTCGGGTGTTTTTCACCTTCTTTGCGTCTGTTAATTCAGGTTTTCTCTCGCCACCGCCGCTACAAGGTGGGCCCGGTGTGTGGAATATGTGCATTGGCTCTTCTGAACGAACGGCTGGCACTGCAGCGGGAACCGGTGTTCGATTTCATTTATTTTTAGCGCTGCTTGTTTTTCCTCGCTTCTTCGCGTAGCGGCTTCTCGCGAGTCGCGGGTACAATATGGATCTTGGGCACAAACGCGTGCATGGCTGTTCGATGCCGCCACGGAAAGACAAGTTTTCTCCCGTCCTTTCGCGTTCGGTTCGATGCGCTCGGCTGGACGACGGAACATGTGCGGTAGGGCGGCGCACGTTCGCGTCGGCTCGCGACTCGCGACTAGTGAGAGAAATTATTTCTCCCAGTTCGAATCGGAACGTTCGCGCGTTCGTTTCGGCGCCTCCACCAAGCAAAAGATTTAACGAACGGGTAATCCGAATGATCACAGCGACGAGCCCCAACAGGGGGATCGGTTTCGTTTGGTCGAAAAACGTTTAAATCGCAATCAAGATTTTGTGCGCCAAAATTTTCATCTGTTCGATAAAAGGTGTCACAAAATTAGATTTTTACCTGAGCCGATTTTTTCTGGCTCCGTTCCAGAAACTCCCTTTAAATGCAACCTTCAGCACCGGGCCTTTTGTTAAACGGTACAATGCAATGTTTGCAGCCGGTCTCCGATGGTTTACCCTCGATTCTCCACAAATCATCATCTGCTCTTGGTTGCTGGCCTGGCAGATCGGTTGGAACGCTTGTGCAATATGCGACCCCGTGCGTGCGTGTGTGCGTCTGTCTCTATGCATCGTCATTCGAAACAAAGGACATTTCGGGATGGTCGTCGTCGTCCACCCGGCAAAGCGCATAGCGACATGATTTTCGGGATTTCGTTCGGGTGGAACATCAGAGGACATACACTCAGCGCTGGTACCGTATGAAAAACATGGCACACATTGCCGGTTGCACCGGGCATAATCCTAGCAATTAATAACGCTTTCGGAGGAAGTGAGAAGTGCCGTACCTTCCGTATGTGCGGCCGGCTGACTGGGCTGGTTGGAAGCTAGAAGTGCTAGAGCTGCATTAGGTTTCGTGTTTCCTCGTCGTGTGGTGCGAATGGGGGAATCAATTTTGGCGTTTAGATCAGGATGCAGGAATGTGACAAAAGCTAGGAAGTTCTTCCGGGGTTTGGAAAAGTAAAGGTGATGCTTCGTGTTTTTTTTTTCCTTTCGGAAGACAGTGTTAGAAGTGATGCTTGAAAGACGATCAGCTCAGAGGAAATAATTCCATGTTTGTGCGATTTCGAAAATTTTGTCTCTGGATTAAAATAATGTTTATTATTCTATCTAGCCAGTAAATTTTCAATTTATGCGCTGTCATTGCACTTATTTATTGCTGTCCGATAGAATTATGGTTGGGAATAAAACTATTTTTACAGCATGTTTTTTTTTTCGTTAGAACACTGTTTGCATGTTGAGTACAACTTTGATCAAGTAAACGCAAGTCTCACACATGGCGTTGGGAAACACTTGAAAATCTTAAAACTCATGAATAAATCAATTTTTTCGCGCCAAGCTTATCTAAAACAAGCAAAACTCGAATCATTAGTTTAAATCGTCGCAGGATTGTTTGATATTCACATATGAGTTTTCACAACATTTTAAAATAAAAAAAGGACCCAAAGAGCGGAGGGCAGATTTCAATACAGTTCTGTTGAAGCACCGTACAAAAACTGTATACAATTTTAGCATATATAAATTCGGAAAGTTTTAATAAAATCACTGCATTGAAAACATAAAAGACAGGGTGATCGCCTTCCACTAGAGGTCACACGGAATACCTAACATCTAGCATTAAACAACGGACAGGACACATTTGCACAACATCCAGTGGACCAGTAGAGTATTTCCCGTTTCCGTTTTACGAAAAGTTTTCTCCTCACTGGGAATCCTTGCTAGGAATCTAACTCACATGTAATAGTACGCAAGTGTGCTCGGATGACTGACCGCACGACCGTGAAGCCCACAGTAACCACCTACTACAATTCTTTATTAGTCAGATACAGAATATATGTATGAAAAGTTTGTAAATTTTTTGTAAAAATATTAGAATCTGTTTATGCCAAGGTTATATACAGAACTGTAAAACTTGTTTTTTGGGGTGTAGATGTATTCGGTGCAGCGCAAACTGGTGGTAGCAGTGACTCATCAATTGAATCAACTATGCCCACTAGCGATGTTCGATTATCGATCGATTAATCAATAAATTGTGTAACAAGCTCAACAATCGAGTGATTTTATCGAGATTATCGATTAATTTGATTTAATTAACACACCAATTATTGCAAAAATTTAACAATTTAATTCCTTCTTACAAAACGATAACACTGAATCAATACTCGGTTCGCGGTGCCATATTCCAACCTCGGTCGCATTCCAGATTCGTCAAGCCGCTTTGCACGCACCTATGATCTGCCACCTAGCTCACTAGCGAACACCATTTTTGCAAGGTTGCAAATTGTTTCCTATCATACAAGCCCTGTCTATCATATCCTTTCTTTTACTTTTAACACTCTTTATGAAAAGTTGATTTCAACTGGTGTGTTCCAAATTTTTGAAATTTCTATAAACAATCGAGGACTAAGAAAAAACGGATAACTTATTTTTTCAACAATGGCGATAAATGCGACCACGTTGTACGGTACACTTCCTAATTTTAAATTTCTCGCGTAACATATGATTACGGCTTATAAACCAAAACCATGATTTTTCATTTTCTAGCATACACGATTGTTTTTGTAAATGATTCTTTATCGTAGGTAAAACTCCGTACAATTTGCACCATAGTTGTATTTGAGTCCTTTGTTGGCGCCCTGAACTACCATGCGGAATGTTTGCTTTGGTTTTAGGCCGTTCAGTTTATATTGTTTATTTAGAAAAACTAGCTTCAAGTTATTTCAAAATGTATATTCTTACTAGGTTTTTGATATATCGCAAAGCAGAACTACTCTGGCTAACAAATCTAAACAAATCCGAGCTTTGAGCAAACGGCTTAAAAACCAGAAGTGTTGCCGGTAATGCGAGTAAATGGCGCGACTTTTGTTTTAGTTGAAATTTTGAAGATATCGAATAGTTTTTCAATTAATCTTTATCTGCTGTTATAATATAACCATTTACGTATGACATTGACATGGTTTTTGCAATGAAATGAGCTTCTACTTCAATAAATGAATTAAATTACTCATAGAAAATTTAAACCTCATTTTTCTCGGTTCAGCATTGTTGGTTTTTCGGCCCTAATCATATGTGGCTCGAGATTTGTTCTGCTGATCAGCTTCCATAACATCGAAAAACTTGTTCACGCGTTGGAGATTTCTATTAGGTATTCGATACTGTGAAATCTTGTGCGAGATTCGTCTTGAATAACCATCAAGAACGAATATGGAGGTTAATGCCGCAAACTTTTGTCAAATCTATTTGGTCAACCTCCATGTTGAACTTAATGAAAGAATGAAAATTAATGCAAAGTTAAAAAAAATTGAGAATTGAGAGCTCAAACCAATTCACATATT
Source organism: Armigeres subalbatus (assembly GCF_024139115.2). Classification (NCBI taxonomy): domain Eukaryota; kingdom Metazoa; phylum Arthropoda; class Insecta; order Diptera; family Culicidae; genus Armigeres; species Armigeres subalbatus. Next base: position 410,583,020 of record NC_085140.1, on the reverse strand, counting down.
TTAAAATTAAAAAATCTGAATCTTTTCCTCTGCGCGCAAGATAACGTTTGAATTCTAAGTAACTCAAAGGTTCATCATATTTATTTCATGCTACCGGGAAAGTTTCGGTGTTAACCATTTCAGGACGGATGAGACATATAAAGGTACACCATTTTTGATTGACTGTGAAAAATCACAGAAGAGAACAAGGTTCCCACTTTCTTCAGCCAAATTGTTCATTAGGATATTAGTTTTCGTGGAAAAGTTTTACTTTAGCCGGAAGAAAGAATGTATGTCAGAGAACATGCGACTATATAAAATACATATAATTGAAATTTAGCAGCCTGTATGATTTGCCGAACAATAATACTAATAATAAAATAATAAAATAATGGGATATTCAAGTGTCAATCAGATCAATCAGAACTTTTGCGTTGTCTTCATCATTGGATAAATTCAAATTTAATAAGCATATGTACATCAATGAACACTTGTTGGAGTTGAAAAGCAGGCTAAGTTTCAGTAGGAATGTAGAGCCATTGAAGAAGAAGTCATCACGGAAATTTAATTTCCATGAACTTGAGCAGTTCAAGGTCCTCTGAAACGTCCTGAACTCAGACTACAGTATCTACCAATTCAACCAGGACTTTTTCAATGTCCTAATCATCGATATAGACCCGTCACAAGACAAGGCGCGTATTTCAACATCAACTGTAAAGACTTCAAGCATTCCAACAAAATAGCCTAATAATATTCTATCAAAAACGGTATAGACCCAAGCATATTTAATGAGTTTCCAACTTTTAGGTATACCAATTTCCACATGCATGAGATGACAATTATTTTAATCTTTGTTCATCATCATCATCTACAGCATTTTTTTAAATATCTTTATTATAGTAATTTTTAAATATCACTTAACTAGAGCTAAAAATCTAAGCAACAAGACGTTTAAGAAAACCTTGAATTGTCTGAAGTGGCTTGAAATAATAATGAATTAAATCATTCCGAATCAATAGACTTACACATATATTTATAACATTTAAGACTTGGATGATCTTATTGACCTAATGATTTGCATTCAGCGATGTTTTGAAGAACCTAAAAGATGTGAGTTACGTTTAATAGCAAAGCAATGAAATCATATCAACTTTCTTGATCTACAGCGTTATTAATTTCAGCAACCTTCCAAATTCTAAATACATCTAAAAAGCAGTAATTGTATGTAAAATGATTTAATAGATATACTAGGGGCCGAAAGCCATTTGGCCGAATGCCACTAGGCCGAACAGACCACTAAACCGAAACCCATCTAGCCGAAAGTCATTTATTTGATCGAAAGGGTCGTTTGGCCGAAAAGGTTCACCTGTCATAAGACGAGTTTAGACAATCCCATTGAATTCCACCACTTAATTGTATCTTGACAGATACGTATTTCGACCTCAAAGGTAAGGCCGTCTTCAGTGTTTCGTACTTGACTCGACTTGAAGAAAATGATCGCAGCTTACACTATTTATACTATGCGTAGGTATAATAATTTATCTAGGTACTTATCTTACTACGGTGCTTATTTCTACTCGCTTGATGCGCTTAATGCTTAGGTATAAACTTGAAGAGCCAGGAGCTACCATTTCCTTGATCTTTATTCAACAACCGCGTTTGTACCTGTCGGTAGATTTCCAAGCTCTCAGCAACATCAAGTTTCCACGGGGAAGAGACATTTCTTAAAATTTTAATGTTTGATGTCGTAATTGAATGATTTTCCTGATATACATGTTCAGCTACCTTAGACCTAAACTCATAATTTAATCCCTTATCAGTTTCCCTCTTAGCCTTACTTACTTCTGCAATATGTTCTTTGAACCTTACATCTAACGATCTTTTTGTTTGACCTACATATACTTTATCACACTGTGAACAATTAATTTGATAAACCCCGGCCTTATTTAACATTTCTACTCTATCCTTTGTGGAGCCCAACAGTGTCTTCAGTTGATTGCTTCTGCTGGAGAATACTAAATCGATGCCGAATTTCCTCAGTCGATGGCGTAGCTGGTGGGTGATGTGTCGATCATAGGGAACCGATACCCTCTTCAGTGGTTCATCGATCGGTGTCAGTGTTGTCAGTTCGTTTTTCCGTAGGTTCCTCTGCTTCTTGCTGATGATTGCTTGTATTGTTCTTTCCTTGTATCCGTTTATCCTCGCTGTTTCCAAGATGTGTTGTAGCTCCTTCGTTTTTCCTTCTTCGCTCAGGGGAATCGTCTGCATCCTGTGGATCATGTGATGAAAAGCTGCCATTTTGTGCTGATACGAATGATTTGATGTGTATGGGATGACTCTCATGGTGTTGGTGGGCTTCCTGTAGATTTCGAAGTCTAATGTTGCATTTGTTCCCTTGATAACCAGTAGATCCAAGAAAGGTAATTTACCTTCCTTTTCCCTCCTCGTGGGTGAATTTGATGTCTTTATGTACGTTGTTTATCGCTTCCAAAATCCTGGGTAGATCTTTCCGGTTGATAATGCTGAAAATGTTCCAAATTCGCCATGATTAATTCGCACAAAAACGGTGATAGCGGATTTCCCATAGGTGCACCCTTCGTTTGTTTGTAGAAGCTTCCACGGAATGTAAAGTAGTTCTCGTTCATACATAATCTTGCAAGCTTGAGACACATCTTTACTTTTCCTCGCCATGCTATATCCGTCCGTTGTTCTAGTAGCCAATCCTCCAAAAGGTTCAAAGCATCCTTCACTGGAACGCTTGGGAACAATGCCGCTACGTCGAATGATACCATGATGTCCTCTTCTCCGATGTTTCCTGATTCCAATATCCTTTTGGTGAACTCCTGGGTGTTTACAACTGATCTGCTGGGGACTCCTTGACTAACCACCTGGGCAAGTTTTGTGTAGGGGATCCCACTGATGAAACTATTTTTTGCATCTCTGTACCTGTCTGGCCTATGTATCTTTGGTAGTCCTTTGATTCTTGGTAACACAGGGTTCGTCATTTTAGCCCGGGCTTCTCCGATGATCGTCTTGCATTCCTTTATCGTTTTATCCGTAAGTCGGATTAGTCCGGGTAGTGGGTCCACTCTCAAATGCCTGTATGGTCCTCCGTTGATTTTTGTCGTCATCTGTTCATCGTAGTCCTCTTTGTCCATTATCACCACTGCGTTTCCTTTGTCCGCCTTCATCTAGTAAACTGGTTTTTCCTTTAACTCCTTTAAAATCCTCCTCTCGTCTTTGTTCGATGTCCCATGATGTCCTGCTTTGATGGCGTCTGCTACGATGTTTCTCACAGTATTCTGGTCCCGTTGATCAACATTTCGTGAAATCGCTGTCTCAGTATCCACGATTATCTGCTCTAGATCCGCTTTCTGGGTTGTCGCATACCCTAACCCCTTGTTGAGGTGTGCTAATTGTTCCTCCGAAAACTGCTGTGTCGAACGGTTAACAACGAATCCCTCGATCATTTGTACTGTGGGGTTAGTCGTTCTACCTTCCGTCGCTGATTTTCCTCGTAGAATGGTCAATTTCTTCTTGTGCAGTCTCCTCTTCCTGTCCGCTTCACATTCTTCGGCCCGCTGTACCTTCTTTAGGAATATGTCAAAAGAATCTTGGTTCTCCTTTGCCAGCTTGAGGTGCAGGTTGTAGCACTCCAAGTTCAACCTCTCTAGCTTGGCATAGTGTCCCTTGATTGACAACTTCAACAAATCCGATTCCGCCCTCTTACTGATAGATTTTGGGATGTGAGCTCCCATCTTAATCCTATGGCTGACAGGAGTCAGCCTCTCCTTCAGCACTTCTTAAGGAAGGCCACGTCCTTAAGAATACCTGCGATCCTCCTCTTCAAATCTATAAAAGTACTACGCTCGTTCCGAAAGGGTCATTCGGCCGAAAGGGTCATTTGGCCAAAAGGGTCATTTGGCCGAAAGGGTCATTTTCCGAATAGGACATTTGGCCGAATAGTTCGTTTGAAAAATGAAAAAAAATGAATGAGAAGAGAGACGTCTTACTTCTCACTCTTCATTTTTCTCTTCTCACTGTAAAAAGTGAGAAGCGCGAAATGAGTAGTGAGACGTCTCACTACCCCCTTTGCACTACTCACTTTTTACAGTGAGAAGTGAGAAACGGGAAATGAGAAGTGAGATGTGTCTCTTCTCATTCCCCATTGTCAAAAGTGAGAAGCGCGAAGTGAGTAGTGAGACGTCGCGCTACTCACTTCGCGCTTCTCACTTTTTACAGTGAGAAGAGAAAAATGAAGTGCGTTGGACGTTTCGCTTCTCACTCCTCATTCAGAAGTAAGACGTCTAACGTACTTCATTTTTCTCTTCTCACTGTAAAATTGAGTAGTGAGACGTCTCACTACTCACTTTGCGCTTCTCACTTTTGACAGCGAGATATGATAACTGAGGAGTGAGAAGTGAGACATCTCACTTCTCTTTCCTCATTTCTCACTTCTCACTGTGAAAAGTGTGTAGTGCAAAGTGGGAAGTGAGACATCTCACTACTCACTTTTTACAGCGTGAAGTGAGAAATGGGGAATAAGAAGTGAGACGTCTCTCTTTTCATTCCTAATTTCTCATTTTTCAAATGACCTATTCGGCCAAATTACCCTTTCGGCCAAATTACCCTTTCGGCCAAATGTCCTATTCGGCCAAATGACCCTTTCGGACAAATGACCCTTTTGGCCAAATGATCCTCTCGGCCAAATGACACTTTCGGCCTAATGTCCCTTTTCGGCCAGACGACCCTTTCGGCCAAACGACCCTTTTCGACCTAATGACCCTTTCGGCCAAACTACCCTTTCTACCAAAAGACCCTTTCGGTCAAATGACCTTTTCGGCCAAATGACCTTTTCGGCCAAATGGCTTTCGCCCTAATGACCCTTTTGGCCAAATGACCCTTTCGGCCAAATGACTTTCGGCCTAATGGTCTGTTCAGCCAAATGGTATATTCGGCCAAACAACTTCCGGCATAGTGGCATTCGGCCAAATGACCCTTCCCCAATATGTATTTGAAATAGAGACATTGTGATTTCCGATAAATTTGCCGATATGTATCTTAGAACCCGCACTCCAGAATAGTTTGGACATACCTAAGAAAACATTTTCTTGAATTCTTCCTTTTTCTGTACTGATGGAAGAATCTGATGGAAGAAAACAAATCTATGAATTAAAACTACGTAGTTCGTCGTCATGGAAAGAATTAAAAAAAAAACTTCAAACTGCAGACGAGTGATGTCCTCGAAATTAATTTCGGTTTGAGACTACACCGTTTATATTTGTTAATGACTGTTATGAGAGAGCGTGTTCAGTAGGATGATAAATTCTCTGTTTTTTTTGCCATGAAAAAGAAGGAATCAATTCTGAATTAGAAAGGAACCTGTCCAGTGGGAGCCAGTTATGATATTCAATTCCCTTCTGATATTGTAGGAAAAACGAAACAAAAACTTTCTTGCGTATTGCATCGAGTAATGCTGCAATTGATCTGTAACCAAATGCAGAACCACATTTAATACAAAATGTTCAACATAGGAGATGGAAATAAATATTGTAGAAACTTTGATATGGTAAAATACAAGGAATATCTCAACTTCAGTTAAAAAAGCGTCACGAATAGTCAAGATCTAGATCTTTATGGCCACAAATAACCAAAATCTATCTTTATGGACACAAATAAATCTAAAAATCCATGTTCTACCTAAAGGAAAGGAGAATGTCACAAGAAAAGGAAAGAACTTGCTCTTCAGATATAATTTTCAAAATCATGAAGTAATGTGCCTAGAAACTCTTGAGATGTTTAAAATAAAGCTAGTAAAACTATTAATTCTAAAACAATGTAGAACGACGACAAACTTCAATTTTTTTTAAATATTTTAAAATAATCGATTTCAATGATTAATCGATTAGTTGCTGTCGATTATGCGGATCAATCGAATAGCACGAAAAAAAATCGATTTCTCGATAATCAACTAATTACAAAAAATCGGGCGTCCCTATGCAAACTCGCTGTCTCGATTTGTATTCGCCGTGTGATGCTATCCATTTTCTTCCAAAGGGTAAAGATGTCTCGAACGGGGGAGGGACCTGTCGTGGCCAAGCGTGTGTCTTAGGACATCCGTCGAATTTCTGAATTCTCATGGTCTGCATACCCTGCATACCATACATATATGGGCGACTACGACGAACGTATTATTGCATTTTAAATACTGTTTTCTGAGGAAACAGTTTTGAGACCAACTACGACTTGCCCTACCTTTCATTAGAAACGAACTTTCATGTACTTCAATCCTTTTGATTACAAACCCGATTACAAAAAGATCGATTATGTCGCTTTGTTTGATTAAGCCCGTAGCCTTTATCGGGGCTATCTGAGTGATTGCCAAAATGTTTCTGACATGGTGGACAGTTTCTGTAGGGGAAAAGACCTCAAAACACCTTTTGGGTATTCCCTCATGTTTACCGTCCTTGGCATGGTCGAAATAAAACTAGACCAAAAATTATGCAGGATCCATCCAAATAAATGATAGTTTAAAAAAAGGTTCTCACATCAAGGTTCAATTATTTACTTAGATGGAACAGTTGAGCGCGGGGTCAAAAAATTCGTTTTCAGTGCTGAGTGTAAACAAACTTGCTAGCTATTCCATACAAAATCCTAAGATGGCGAAATCGTTAATTTGATAGATTGAATTGATTGAAATAATTGTCATTAATGCTATTTTTGACCAACCGAAGAACTATCGATCGCCATGGTTTTATGTTATGTAGTGTTGGTAATATCATTCTCTAATCTGAATCATCGAGTCCTCCCGCGTGAGCAAACTCGTTTGCGAATTTGAAAGAGTACATCAAGGTTGAGTTTTTCATGCCGAATCGCATCCCATCGTTCTTAAAAGCGTTAGAAAACATTATGATGTAATTTATTGTTTACACACGCAACAATATTGTTCTATGCGACGAACGCCATTTCACTCTGAAATGATGCGGACGCTTACAGTGCAATGGTTGAGGAGCTATTTTACTTTTGCGAAGCACTCGAACCCTTTAAAAATAGGGTAAAGAGGTCGCTGCTATTGTGACCGTTTCTTTAGTAAAGAATAATTTGTGAACTTTTTTTTAAATATCACATATGTACGATATTCTCAAAAAGATTTCGGGTAACATTTTTAATGATTCTTTGCCTTAATGATTGGCGTAATAACAAAAGTAAATTTTCTAATAAAAATTTTACAATTTACAATCAAGTATAAAATTATACGTATATTAAGGTGGCATAACACAAATAATTTGGTAAACCAACTATCAACTATCAACTATTCGATTTTATTCTATTCTATATGAACCGAATTTGCTTTCGCACGGGTATAGTCAGAAAACTAGCGTAAAAAATTTCATTAAAAAAACGATTCAGAAAAATTTGTTTATCTTAAAATATGTAAAAAAAATCGCATATCCTCCAAAAGCCGCGTGAAAAGCGGGAAAAATAAAATAAAAATCGTCGACAAACAAAACAAAAATCATTCAATTCTGATAGTATGAAAATTTCGAACGTGTTGCAAAAACCTATGGGGTTTGAACTTAATCATAGGTTGAAAGAAGCGAGAAGATTTAAGGTTTTACTGCGAAGTTTTCAGCATTTTCTTGATGTGAAGATGAAGTAAAGTGTTCTTTCTGACCATAGACGCGAACAACGTGTTGAACGCAAATGTCGTCTTCGTTTGAAACCATCGTGACTCGAAACGAGCTGACCAAGTGAGCTGTTGTACAAAAATGCTATCAACCCTATATTTAACAATGGGGATGAACCTACATTTGTCGAATATTCGCATGAATCTGAAATACATGCGCGAATATTGAAAACTTGTAGGACAACGCAATTTAAAACTTGGCGTTTCTTACATCAGGCCCTAAATTTCATAGAACCACCAGCATTCATCAAATGCAATCTCATAAGCCGGTACCGATCCTTTCCAGCAGGATCTTGGACTAGAAAAAAAACGAGGATTCCCAAACATCTGCCTAAACTCACTGCTGCTGGTGCTGATGGCGGTGGTGGCGACCCGATGTGCAGCTCGGTATTTACCAGGCAGCCGGCAGTCTGCCTGACTCGGCCCGGTCTAGCACTCCACTTCCTAAGAGGGTGCACCTTTACCGTTTTTAAAAGGATCTTTCCCCCTCCTGTTCACCCTTCGCTTCGCCTCCATGTACGGCTCATACTGCTGGAACGGAGCGAGCGGCGGAGTAACTCGGCAGAGGTCACTTGCCTTTCCCTCTGCGTCACCACACCCCGTACTGTGGACCAACCAACCGTCTCATCTGTCAGCTCTTCCAGAAACCCCGCGCCACGAAGTGCAGTGATTTCTTGCTTTCATCGTCATACTTGCAGCAAGCTGCACGTTCTGGTTCCTTAAGAAATTGTCGCACCTTGGGCTGGTTGTTTAAAAAAGAGGCCAAAATACGATGCAATCAGTTTTGAACATAGGGTTTCGCATTATTCATTCACTATAACTTTGTGCGTAGTATTCCAAGTCTTTAGTGTCTTTTATGTAATGCTTTGAAGGAGGGAGGAAACTATCTTCTTGGTGTACACCCGCAAAATTGATTTTGAGAATGTTCGATCAGCAAATGTCCTGACAATAATTACACATTCACAATTCCCACATGCATTTGAACAAAATAAATTTAATTTCCCTTGGTTGTTATTACCAAAAAAATCGATCAGAAATCACATTTTTGGGCCATTTTCCTCTCCGACCACTCTATAGTCCAACGACACACGTAAGCAGGGTCCTTTGATCAAAAGAAACCACACACCCATATTTTCCCTTTTTTCCATCTTTCATGCTCGACCCTTGGCAAGTAGGATCCCTTTTCCCTCATCCTAATCAGAAGCGAAGCGAAAATCAGTTGACTGGCAACGGTAACGGTCATTTTCTTAGAAAAACGCTATTGATCGGAGCACCATCATACGGCACCCGACTTTTCAGGCGATTGTCACAACGCACAGCTGATGGAAGAAGTCACCTTTTGTCCGAGCATCACCACCACCGGGGGTGCCTAATCATAAATGGACATTCAATCAAAGGCTCTGATGAGCTCTGTCCGGCACCGTTCCACACAGTCAGTGAATGGCCAGTCAGCAGAGTCCTCATGGCGTGGCATCAGGCCAACGACCACCTGCTCAAACGAACGATTTGCTCGAAGTCTTTTGTTACCAGCTGACCGCAGAGCATGCGCTCTTCGAGTGAAACATTCGCGCGTTTTCCTGGCCTGCAGAAGCGTTGGAATCTTTTTGATAAACCGATTCGCGTGGCACATGCTCTATTTTATGTCTATCCACACCGCGTGGCAGATATCAATCAAATGACTGGATTTGAGTGACAAGGAGGCATGGGTACAGGTAAACCACGATTTTATGATCCTTTTGCGTGACAATACAATAAGGAGATTAAAATGCATGTTGGTAGAATTTAAGAAAATGGTGAAAAACACTGCCTTCTGATTATTTTTTTAACAATAATATTTTAAAGAAGATTATCAAAATGAAAACTGAATATTCAATCTTGGTACATTAGAGAAGTTCCCCAAAGCCATATTTAAAATATTGCGCAGGAATTGCTAACACAAATAAATACCCATTGGCTTAATAATTTATGCTGGAAAAATTTATGCTGGGATAGGGAACATGAAAGATTTGCTTGTTTTGATCTATTATTCATCATTTGATCTAAGGATATCCAATTGAAAAATCATAAGGATGTTTTCGGGTGGGAAACATTATTGACTCCCTTGGCATAGTGTATCCATTGTATTTACCACCCAAGATAAATATTCATGCGATCGCTGGCATAGAAAGGCTTTCAATTAATAACTGAAGAAATGCTAATAGAATGGTAAGTTGAAAAGCAGACCAAGTTCCAGTTGGAATGTAGAGCCATAGAAGAAGAAGAATCTGAATCGGCTCGACTATTTTATAATCTGGTTGAGGAGGATGACCGAAGCTTGATTGAGTTTCAGAAAGGTCATCATCTACCCAACAGAATCTCTGGCGTCATTTCAGCATATATTTTTCTGCCATATTTGAATAACATAACCACTTCTCCGTACTCAAAACGTTATTTCTTGATTTTTTACCGATTCAATAACAGCTCTGATACAATTGATTGCCCAGCGCCATTTAACCATTATGCATATTTAAGAATTTGATCATTTCTCTTTTGTAAATTCTAAACAGGGTGTCTACTCAAATCCCTCGGAAATACCTTTATAAAATACTTTGCAGATTTCATCAGATAATGGTTAAGTTTTCTATCGGAAATTTCTTTGAATTTTAGTTCAGCTGTTTTGTTAAAGATAAACTTAAGAAAACTTCTTAAGGAAATGTCTTGATGCAAAAATATGAGATTGCTGGGTCCATGACGTTAGGCATAAGGACGTTAGGCATAATACCTTCCTTATGCCGTACTCTGTTTTTGGAGTATATTATGCTTAACATCCTTTATGCCTAACGTCCTTATACCTGTTCGCGTGACCAACATCTAGTTTGTTCTAGTTTTTGACCAAAATCTAATTTGCTTGAACCTAGCAGCCAAGGTATATACTATAAGTGTCAAACGGCCAAGTTATAGCCTATTCAGATTATGCCATTTATGATCATAAATATCATGATAAACAACAACTTGATGCCATCCGCTTTAACACGATATTTATTACGATAAATAATCTAATCGTAATCTGAATAGGCTAGTAAGCTTATCAAAGCATATTTTGGCAGAATAATTTCAATGGTTACAGCGCCACTAGCGTTCTATTACTGCTTTACTTTAAAAACCTTCGGAAAATGCTTTGGATATATTTTTTTAAATTCCTTGGGATTTTTTAGGAACTCATTCAAAAGTATCTTAAGGAAAACTTTAGAAAACACCTGGAGGAGTTTTTTCGTATATTTTGCTTTATAGAATTCTTTGGAAATACTTTAGAAACTCCTTTGAAAAATCCATTCGGGAATCCTTCGGCTATTCTGTCAAGAATCCCTTTAGCAAAAATCCTTCACAAATAACTAAACACTTTTTTTTAAATCCCTTCAGGTTAGGCACATTCCGGGAATTTCTTAAAAAAACCATACGAAAAATCATCCGGAATCTCGTTTTGGAATTCATCCGGGAATTCTTTTCGATTTTTTTTTGGAAATTCCTCCAGAAATAATTTGGAAAATTGCTAATCATTCTTATGGACACTCTTTCAGTGATTTCTTTGAATGATTCCTTGGAAAACTGATCCCGAAATTCCTTCGGAAGTTCCTCCAGGAATTGCTTTAAAAAATCCTAACTAATTTAGTAAACTATTCCTAAAAAAAAATTCGAGGGAATACTCAAAAGAAATTACAAAGAAATTTCTAATTGATTTCCCGAATAAAGTCCTAGATTTCGCCAAGAATAGCTTCGGGAATTCTTCAGGAATTCTTTTGAAAATGGCAAAACGTTTTTTGCGGTACAACGATCCATTAACGTTCACTACATTTCAGTAGATTTGATTGGGATTTTTTTTAATTTATTTTTTTTCAAATATTTTTAAGGATTTTTTTTTTATTTTGAAAGAATTTCACTCATGATCACCGGGAATTGAAATTTCCCTGATTATGTCAGGATTTCCCTGATAATTCCAGGTTTTCCCAGGTGGGGAGAAATTCCCTGATAATTTCAGGTTTTCCAGGTTTTTCCAGGTAGTAGACACCCTGCTAAAACAAAGAATTGTCGCTCAAATAGCTTCGTTTCTCATTTTAGTGATTTATATCAGCGGTGAGCAGGGATGATAGCAATAAAAACGACAACAATTGAGCCAAAATTGTCTGTTTTGCAAATGTTGTTCATAAAATAATGATACAAATACCCTGTGTCATGTTATTATCTCTCTTCATCAATTCCATATCTGCACCGAAAAAACGCCAAGTTTGTATCATGTATTCAATAGATTAACTAAAGTAAATTTTGTATTTGTGTGATCAAATGAAGCGCATAGTTTTGTAATTTCTGTAACTTACCAACTCGATACTTCAATATGTAACGGTCGGTAATTCAATGATGATGGGTCATGGTTTAGGGTAAATTATGTTTTTTAACAAGTCCAAGCTTCTTCGATCATTAATAGCAAATCTGTAGGAAAGATCTTATCGAAAGTATCACCATTGCGTAGAAACTCTAGCAGATCCTGATGACAGCTCACCAATCAACTAGTAATGAACTTTGAAATAACCAAAAAAGTGAAAAAAAAAAAATAACAAAGCTTCGGCTGAACTAAAGTATGCAGGAGGACATACATTATAGGACTCTTCGTTGCTTAAATTGGTTGTTGATAATAATATATTAGGGTTAGCAGATAAGTGGCTACAAACCCACTGCTAAAATTTTGTCCTTTCTAGTTTTGTCTATCCTACTACTACAGTCGCGATTCGCTTGTTGGGCCATGACCTCGGCCCAACTAACGAATCGTTTTTTAGTTGGGAACGTTTTTTAGTTTGAACACGTGTATTTCGACTTGAACATCACAAATGATGTCCAGTGACGCCCAATCCGTTTTCCGTGTTTACATTGAATTTTGACGTACGGTGGCTTTTTTAGTTGGGCCATGGCCCAACCAGCGGAGGCCCAACTAAAAAGTGACCCAAGTATTAAAATCCCAACTAGCGAATCCCGACTGTACACGTAAAAAAAGCGTTCATGAATTCGAGGACTAACAAGATCACGGTTTATTTTGGATCACGGTTTCGGAAATCGGAGGATTCGTCACGGTTTTGCGAATTGGAATTGGGGCCCTCCTTAGCCTAGCGGTAAGAGACCATGCAATTTTCAGTTTGGAAATTGTCTCGACTTTCCTGAGCATAAAAGTATCATCGTGTTAGCCGAATGCAAAAATGGTAACTTGGCTTAAAAACCTCGCGGTCAATCTGTGGAAGAACTGAGCTGGGAGGCGGCAATGTCACAGTGGAGGATGTAATGCCAATAAGAAGATGAAGAAGACGTTTCGGGAGCCAACAGTCACGGAAAGTTCTGAAAAACGTGCCTGATATTCCCAAACCCATGGCTTAAATCACGATGTTCATGAATTCGGAAACACTTTTTTGCGTGTAGGATTTGCACATATTAAGGTGCGCCGCCGACATGTTTGCTGTTCAAAAACAGTCACATCTTTAACCACGTTGGGTCAAAATTATATTTGGAGTCTTGTAAAACTTGCGGAAACTACACTAAAAGTAAAATCAGTAGGTACTAAAATTGCGATTCAAATTCTATCCCCAAAAGCCGAAAAAGGCGTTTAACAATGTTACTACATTGGGTAACATTGAAATAAAAATCAGAAGAATTGTGTTCAAGAAACGACCGCAAGGTAAACGTTGGACAACGTAGTGCTATGTACAGCAACTTTCTACCATCGCGGAGCGATGATGTTTGAAACTTTGATGATAAATTTTTGCAATAGCTCCACCCTAATATAATCGATATAGAACCACACATAAATTAAATAATTGCTAATTCGAGACCACACATAAAGTTTATTTGAATATATATTTTATTACTAGTTTGCGTGGAGAATGGTTATGTTTGCACTGATATACATCATAAGTTAAATCTATGGATTTTTGCCAATAATTATGTGTGGATTTTCAGTAGTATACTCGATTATTTGCCGCTAAAATGCTAAAGACGCCATTCCTCAAACTCGCGTTTGTGATTATGCTACCAACGTCAACTGTCTACCGCGGCCAAGTGATTACAAACGAAAAAAATCACCTGAATGTAACTTTATTTTGTATAGATAGATAGATAGATTTTCAATAATGTTCCATTCTGTAGAGTTCTGAAAATAAATATTAACATACGAATTCGATTCAGTGTTTTATTGGCCCAGACGAAAGCGAGAAAGCAAAATGAGGTCCGGATGATGCTTTTTTATTTCACCCGGCAAGGGATATAGGACGTCAATTTTAAAATGATTGTTGAAACGTTAAAACACATTTTAGCAGAAATTGTTCAATTTTTCGGGTTAGAAATTTAATTTACTTTTTTTATATTGGCAACACGAAAGTCTAATTATTTCGATTGAAAAAACATATCTATCGCCATGTAGTTTTCAAAATTCTAACCATATGTTTTTAATAGTTTTCAATAAATCACTGTTAATAACATTTTAGAAGCATTTTAATATAAACTTCCCATACTTCACCATGTTGAAATACCGTGATTTCACGCACACGTTTGTCTCCGCGAGATGGCAGAAGCGTGGCTTCGTCAAAGCGAGTTGATTCATGTAAAATATATTTTAGTTACCAGATAAAGATTGTCGCTTCGGTTCCCTTTGTTCTGCTGTCCGAAACATGAGTGGTACATAACTGTCAGATCGTATGTATTTTTCCTTCGTTGACATTCAGATCCCCTATCCTCGCCAGCAGGGCCGGATTTAGCCGGAAGGGGGCCCCGGGGCCAACAGGTTGTGGGGGCCCCAAAATGTACAAAAAGGTTGGTTTTGGTACATAAGATTTGTGATAACAATGGATCGATCACCGCGATTTTATGTTTCGGTTGCTAATCGATTGATTTTCGACGAGAAATAAAACAAATGTTTGCCAGATTGTCCGGACGTTTCGGTCGATTCACTGGCCTTCGACCATCTTCTGCAACCGAAACACGTACATAAGATTTGTGGGGGCCGGGGCCACAGCACAAATTTTCCTGCTCCAAGTATGAAAAATAGTAAAATATGGGCAGAAATTGTTTAAAATTAAGTTTTAAAGGAAAATAGTTTGTGAAAAAAGGAACGAATATGTCGAAATATTGTTGTTTTGTAAACACATTTTGTCATACAGATTTCAAATACAGATTTTTGATTATAATACAGATGAAAAAGATTTTTCACTTCCAAAATACAGATTGAAATGTGGCAACACTGTGTGTAAGTGGGACCGAGAGCCCATCGTCTGACGAGGTGATTCGAGCGCGCGAACGAGAAAATACTCAGCTACTTGGATCTTGACCAGCACAACGTGCAGCAGCTACTGGAAACACTCGTTGATACTTTGATCAGCCATTTTGTAGTCAAGCCGAATCGACTCAACACATTCCAGACACTTACAGCAACAAAACGAAAGTCAGAATTTTGCGAGAAAATATGTGGCAAAAATGTAACTTGAACGTGAAATTCAAATACAGAAAATTAAACCTTCTTCTTTGTAAAATCAAGACAAAATTTTCAAAACGACTAATCTGCTTTTATAAACAAAACTTCAAACGACGATTTGACGAATCTGACAGCTCTCCCACGCAAACCAACACCATCAATAGGTAGCGGAATCCTTCGTTGACATTCAGATCCCCTATCCTCGCCAGCAGGACCAGATTTAGCCCGGATAAAATGGATTATTGGGTATGGGAGATAAGGACATGAAGCTACAAAAAAAAAAGAATATCGAGGCTTTCTATTAGGTCCGGCATGAGAGTTCAAGTCTTTTCCACGCGGACGTCGACACAAGTTGGTCAGAAGCTCGAAATGGTTCTAAACAATTTTTGTTATAAAAGTTTGAAACAATTTATAAGTTAGCAAGTGGAAAAGTGACATACGTTGTATACCTTGATACAAAATCAGGTATCTCATTTCCCTCGAATAGGACCCATCAACTTTGAGTCTCCGCAGTCCAGCGTTGAGCACCCGGCCATCCATCGGCCCCTTTTGGGTTAGTTTCTGCCGTCATTTACTCGAGTAGCCCTCCCATCCAAAGTCCACCCCTGATCACGCGTTCGATTCCTGCGCACCCTGCAGCCTGTCCGCTGTATCCTGATCCAGGCTTCTCGACAAAAGACGCCGGCCGGCCAATAAGTTCTGTACACACTCACACGTAACACCTCTCGTAAATAAAGTGACAATAAAGACATTGTATAAAGACCGAAAGTGATTAGTTTACCCTTTGATTACCCTCAGCACACACATTTGTCTTAGCCGACCCTGGGAAAAGAGACGGGTGTAGCCCGCCCAGACGACTTCCGTTGCTTGACCAGAAGGGGATTGGACAAAGCCCTTCTTCACAGAAAAAAATAATGAAAATTTGTATAGCATTATACCACTTAATAGAATAAATAGTGGCATAATGCTATACAAATTGCATACATTCAAGCGAAAATATCGTTTAAAATTAGGCTCTTCTTGGCATTCCCTTTATGTGCATTACTTTCGTGTAAATTTCAACAACTTTTTCTATCTGTGTTGCGTTGTCAGAGTCCAGGAATTGTTACCCCCAGCTAACATATCACTTCTCATTTTTCAAAATGAGACATGAGACTTACTCCTCATCTCTCACTTCCAGGTAATGAATCCAGCTTTAATCATAATTTCTTTAAAAAAAACTTCAATTACGGAGGCATCCCTGTAATGAATTCCACCTAGGTTTACACAGCTGTGCAAAAAAATCATAGTCCCCACTAACAATTGAGAGAGTATAAACCGTTTTATCGTAGTGACATTTTGGGGGTATTTTTGCGAATTACTTCCATCATTACATATTCATGGCATTTTCATATTAATTTTTTACTTATCTAAGCTAACAATTACTGAGGAATTGCTGTAAAAACGCCGATATCTGCTTTTTTCCCAGGCCAACATTCGTTCGTTTATCGAACGCATATTACGAACACGAACATTCGGATCAAACCAAGCTACTGACATCCTATTGTTTAGCCCATCGCCAAATCATCGCCAGGATGTCCTGGGCTATATGTTTTTTCATACTGCGTTTCAATGATGACAGCCGGCTATGTCTATTGATGATGATGACACCGCGCTTGTCACCGGCTCGAATCAAACACATACACACCCACTTGATTTTTTTCTAATGTTTTCTTGACTTTATCACTCCTAGACACTATTCATCAACTGAGTTTCACATTTGTCTTCAATGCTGAACACCAATTAATTCACTTCACGTCCGAAAACTGACGAGAACTGCTTTCAAAAATTCGAAGTGGGAGACGTAATAAAAGTGGGAATGTAATAAAATTTCATTGAAACAAAAAAAAACATTTCTGTTTGTCGGATTGAACAAATAAACCAGAAAGTAATATTTAAACATGGTATAAGCTTTTGCTACATTTCAAGTGGTGTATAAATAATTTTACAACTTTAAATGCTCATATATTTTTTACATCGAGGACATATATTATGATATAAAATAAACATTTCGTCAAGTCTGGCAACATTATGTATCAGCTGGCAAAATTTTAACATCCCATTACCACCCACCTCAGTTTTAAACAAATTTTATTTATCGCTGCTGCACTTTTCTGTACCAATTGCATCACTATTACAAATAATCGATAATGTCATTAATTTTCAAAACAGCGTGATGGAGTTGAAAAGCAGGCCAAGTTCCACTTGGGAAGTGAAGTTATAGATGAAGAAGAAGAAGAATAAGAAGAAGAGTAAGAAGTATACATTTTTGGGCAAATTGTCCTTTCGGCCAAACGACATTTTACGCCATATGACTCGTGCTGCCAAAAGACACGACATTTAGGATCGTATGACCTGTACGGCTAAATAACATTTTAGGCTTTATGATCTGTTCGGCCAAACAACATATCCGTTATTTTCCAAGCAAAAAGTGCTGTTCAAGTAGTTAACTAACGAATAAATATACATTTTTTAGTTGTGCAAGAAAATCCTCATTTTTTTCTGTCCCTTTCAATTATGTGTCACAGAACATAATTTTATGATTTAGTTATTGATTTGGGCCCTCCTTAGCCGTGCGGTAAGACGCGCGGCTACAAAGCAAGACCATGCTAAGGGTGGCTGGGTTCGATTCCCGGTGCCGGTCTAGGCAATTTTCGGATTGGAAATTGTCTCGACTTCCCTGGGCATAAAAGTACCATCGTGTTAGCCTCATGATATACGAATGCAAAAATGGTAACTTGGATTATAAACCTCGCAGTTAATAACTGTGGAAGTGCTTAATGAACACTAAGCTGCGAGGCGGCTCTGTCCCAGTGTGGGGATGTAATGTCAGTAAGAAGAAGAAGTTATTGATTTTCCATCACTAATTTTAACTAAATTATGTAAATTTTGATTTGTTTTACAATAGAAAATGTAAATTTGCCAACTTCTTCTTGATTTATGAGAAAATCTCCTCAAATATTCATGAATTATTGAGCACTCGTGAATTTATTTGTGGTGTTGAAAGTTACCAACTTGAAAATTCAGATGCCATAAAATCGTAGTACGACTGTATTTATATTCCGCATACACACTTGATGAGCTCGGTCGGTCACATGTGAGCTTCAGTTTCGCTACAATAATGTTGGCATTCAAATCGATCTCCGTGGGTCAATATTTGCATAGTTCACTTCGCAAACTTCCTGGATAACAAGGTGTTATGTTAACGGGAAACGTTTGAATTGGTTTCTAGGAGGAAATGGTTCACTTCCTGGATGTTTATCGTTGTCATTGAGTGGTGTTTCAGTGATTTGACATTGAAACAGGATGTACGATAACGTTACCGTGATTTTTTTTGGCTCAAGTCTTACAGGTTTAGACTTGAAATTTTTTGATTGTTTGTTCAGCTTCCATACATTTTATTAATAAGAATAAGGTTGACAATATTTCATACTGTGTGCATATGTTCAGAACATATGCTGATCACAAAAGCCGATATACAAACAACATACCTGAACAGATGCATATGCTCCTAAAACCTATATCAGATGCCAAGCTCACGTGCTTCTGTGTGGTAACATGCCTCGGAGAAATGGTGCGCGTCTGCAAATATTCAAACAGACAGTTAGGCGCAGCAAATCCGAAACCATCTCGCTTGATCACCGTCATACAACAGTAAGCCATCCGTTTT
The DNA here is from genome assembly GCF_024139115.2 of Armigeres subalbatus. Lineage (NCBI taxonomy): Eukaryota > Metazoa > Arthropoda > Insecta > Diptera > Culicidae > Armigeres > Armigeres subalbatus. Next base: position 410,564,162 of record NC_085140.1, on the reverse strand, counting down.
TGCCTTGCATCCATCGAATACCGAATCCCGATCAAGAGGGATAAACGTCATCATCCCATCGGCATACGTACGGCGATCAGGCAAACACTAATAACAAGATTAATACAACGAAGATCACACTCGATTGATTTGCTAAAAGGTATTTTGTTTTGGAAACGATGTACAGACATCGTTCGAGTAATGCGGCGAATGCTTTTTATAGGAGGCCCGAAGACCCGTAGTGTTATATACCAATCAACTAATTTTTCTCCATTTCCTGCTACTACACCTTAATAAAGAAAAAAATCCTGCTGGATGAGACTTAAATGAAAACATATTTCTAATTGTTCAATAGTTCTACCAACAATACATTCGATGATTAATATAAATCCAAAAATAGTGAGTAAACGTATGTGGTATTTCGATGTATTGAGGAAATTCTGAAATGAGTATTCGGGAAACCCAAAGATTAAAACTGGCATTTCTGTCTTATAAACATAATTTCAGTAATCAACATATGCAACACATTTTCTAAATGATTTATGAATCCTTCAATTCAATTTTTGTTTTTTGTTACGGTCGCAGTAATGTTTTCAACATTTATAAAAATCAGTGAAATTGTTGTTTCGCTGCTAAAACTTGATAAATAACTTTCAAAAATCTAACAAAACTATTTTATCCTAAATATACCTTAGTATTCAAATGTGTTGCGTGTTTAATATTAACTTCGCCATAAAAGTTATTTCAAGCTAATTCCTAAACCTGGTCGGTCTTGCAACTCACACATCCCGTCCAAGCATCATTCTGGACATGACTTTAATCATTCAGCTCTCCTGCGTCGACGATCCCTTCGAGCTAGAATCCGTTGTTGGATTGGCTGCGTGGATCGAATGACTGTGGTGTACGATGCGCGGCTGCGCTCCTTTCGCTCCCGTTCGCTTTGTTATGGATATTTTCACTGATGTGTCTTTCTGTAGTATCCAAAATTCGGCATTATACGGCACGATTTTCTGAAAACGGTGCTTTTGTTACAGTTTCATGTTATAAAGCTGCTTCCAATTCGTTTTGTTATTGTCGTTGTTGTTGCTGTTACTGCCATCGTCTTTTCTTCGTCTCGTCACCATTGATCACGATCGCTTTTATTCTTAACGGTTTTTATAGGCCGTTGCTGACTGGTTCTTCTTTTCTTGTGATTTCGTGTTTTTTTGCGACGATAGACCCTTTGTTGATTTGGTTGATATCCAAGTGAAGACCGGGTGCACCTTCACCGCGATCGTGCGTTTCACTTTCGATAATGTGCTACCGATTGGGTTAGGTTAGGGCTGCAACCACCGTTACATAAGATGGTAAAAGATGTGGCGAAATTTATTGTCAAGATTGAAAACATTGATAAACTATGAAAAGTTTCGTACTGTTTCGGAGATTTTTGCTCTGATTTTTAGTTTTTCCTATGCATTGCATTGCATTGCAGTAAACGTTGATTATTTTTCTTTCCGTTTTCTGGATTTCTTAGATTTCAATTTCTCTGAACTCTGAATCTAGTGGTGGATGTAGCTTCATTGCAGAGCACTAAACTCGCTCTTTAATACAGCGAGTTATCTCATTTGACTTCACAAGGAATAGATAGCGAGACAATATTGAATGTCATCTTAGTTAGTTGATCAGTTAGTTCATCAAATGTATACTTTTCAGAAAAGAACTGTTTCCATTTCCATTTAACTGTCGTCTCATCTAGCATTAGCATTAGAATTTAGCATTTCGCACAAATTCGTAGGTGGTACAAGCCAAGACTATTGTATGAGAGTAGTATCACTTTCATCCGTTACCACAGATATTGATTTGGGACTAATTACTAACTCTTAGATGGAAGCAATGCACTCTCCAATAGTCGAGATCTGTCCTGGCCACGTCCTTGCGAATGCTGAGAAAGGGGAAGGATGGTTTGTTGGACACCTACTTGAGAAAGATGCAGAGAACTCTACGACCTCTCATAGGTGCCACGGCAGGTTTTGGGATTTCGTGGAAGGTTATAACAGTAGGAATCGTTTTGGTATAACGTGAAACACAGAAAGAACTAAGATAGAAATACAAAGTAGGAAAGGGACGAGGCTGGAATTGAACCCACGACCTCCTGCTTATAAGGCAGAAGCGGTAGTCACTAAACCACCGAGCTCGTCTTCCATTTTTCGTCTCATCTCATCAAAAATAAATAAAATAAAGTGCAAATTTCATCGATTCTTTTTCCTAACATACATGCTCATTACTAATCTTAAAAATAAGAAACAAATCAAACTGCTTTTCAAGTTTTGATGAAAATGGGATCTGTAAGATAAAGAATCGGAACAAAATTAAAGAGATAGTGTTCAAAAACGACGGAGGTATCACAAAAAGATTATTGCTTCCACTGACTGGTTTTCGAACCAAAAACAGTGAATAGACCACGGATGAAAATATCTGCCATGCTATTTGCTCCAATACAGACAACAGTGATGAAATCATTTCAAGCACATTTGCCGATTCCAAGAAGCGTATTACACCAAAGTTTCCAACGTCATAGTTCTGCCCAATAATAGCACCCTTGCCAACTGAGGCTATCTGGACCTCTGCGATCAAATTTAAATGAATAATTATTATTACCTACATTTTGGGAAACACGAAATATCCACATCTGGCTAAAACATGTCAAAAGTAAGCAAACTTCCCCATCCTGTGTGGCAAATCTCCGCTGGCTATGGCTACCCGAAGCTGATAGGAAATCCCATTTACCGGCAATGCTTTATAATTTATTTAAATTAATCGTGTTTTTCCACAAATAAAACTTTTCGGAAATTCACCCGAAAGGAAGACGGCAAGCGTAGTTTCCGTGTGTCAACGCTCTCCTCTGCGTGTCCTACCGGTTTGTTTGTACGGATGTTGTACGCCCCACGACAGTGTGCGCAGCGGAAATCCTCACAGTCTCCCATCTGTTCCACGTTCGTTCTGGGTTTACGACGAACGAGCGGAGAGAGCCTCTCTCTATGCCAGACGGCCTGGCGCTTAAGTCTGCCCGAAAACAGCCTCCCGTAGCGTTTAGCTGACCAAGAAGGTAATCATATTCCGGCAAGGATGGCTAAGGATATTAAACAATTATCGCCTCTCTGTTTGCTTTGGCTGTTATCACTCGTCTTTCTTGGCTTCTTTGCGAAGTGACGAAAAGGTTTCACCATTTGCATGAGCCCTGGCGGAGGAATTACCGAAGCAGAGCCATACGGAAAAAGGTAAGAAATGGGGGTATGTGTGATTATCACCCGGTGTCTTATCGTTCTTCTGTACGTTCGATGCGTCAATTTGTTTCAGACTGAATATTTCTAAATAGTTGACTTAAATACAGATCTTTAAGCTGAAATCGTTCATTTTGTGAATTTTATTACTTAGTATGAGTCCTTGTAATTTCTCTTCCAATAACAGGTGAGAGAAAGTTCATTACATCTAGTTTAATTACATTTCCATAACAAAGGAACAGTACGCAGTACTATTTGTTACAGTCATAAATCGTTAAATTCTATCGAGGCTGATATCGGCCGTAAAGCTCAGGACCATATGCGACCACGCACATTGGTAGAAACCCGGACAAAACCTCACAATTTTTCGTATTTTTTTTAAGTTTCATAGGTATGTACACAGCAAATAGTTTTGAAAATTCAATGACGTGTAAAATTGCAGTTGATCCCATCAAACGAATTAACATTAGATTTTCAATAAAATTTAATAGAATTTTACAAGCTAGCACAGTTTAAATTATTTTTGATTTAAAAGCATTGTAAGATTGATTGAATGTTACATTTATTTGCATGCTCCAAATATGTGCATAAAAATACATTTAAAATCACAACATATTTTTATCTGTGTATATTAAGTGAACTGATTCCAAAATTTGATAAATATAGCTTGTAAATTTTTGGTGGCTTGTTGAAGTTAATGCTGTTAAGCATGTCCCTAACAAATTTGTATGATAAAAGAAAATTTGATGATTTTTTTTCGGATATCATGTACTAAAATCTATTTATGGTCTACTTTCTGGTGGTTAGTGTTGGTGATTTACTCCTAGCTGCTCAAAATCTGGAAATTGACTGTTTGAATGTTAGGGGTCCCACACACACTCCGACATGTTGTACAACTTTGACTCCGCCCCAAAGTTAATCTGACTAATTCAGTCTCTACAACCATCTGACGAACAGCTGTTCCAACCAAAACAACAACGGGCAATAATATCAGCAAACGTAATTTCCCTAGTAACATTGTGCTTAATGTTTAATTAGCCTTAATAAAATTACTTCCTATCAAACCACAGCTGAAGACAGACGTGTTTTCATTATACCGGTACGATCAACTTCCCTTGGGGTGCCAATAGGGTATGGGCCCAGCATTCGAATCAAGACGAGTGAAGTTTGAAGATATTTGTTTTTACAAGCTGCTGAAAAATGGAGAAGTCACTCGCAAAGCTCAACGGTGCCAATTACGATAACTGGAGTTTCCGTATGATGCTGCTTCTGGCCAAGGAAGGATCTTGAACCGCCGTAAAATCCACGTAAAGGAGACACTTATCACGAAGATATCCGTGATGTGCAAGATTTGTCGATTACATTTGAACAAGAATGGGAACATGGAAACCCAAATTTGGGCCTTGACGATTTTTTTCGAGAAGTAGAACGATCTGCAGCCCAAAAACGTGCTCGATATCAAGTAACTGGTAGCCATTCTGCTGAACAGCGTACCGGAGGAATACGAGACCTTCGTTGCCACTCTGGAGGCCAAGGCGGATAAAGATCTGACGCTAAATCTGGTGAAAGGAAAGTTTATCGATGAGTGGCAGAAACGGGTGAATCGGATCAAGAATTTGATACCGCATTGCAAGAAGGGTCGAAGGCAGATTGTGATAGGTGCTGTTTTGCAAGAAACTCGACCATATGAAGATCCATTGCGAAAAATTCAAGGTCTTGAAAGCGGATAAGAAAAAACAATTCAAGGTAACCAAGCAATAAAAAGTGAAAAAGGTGAAGAATTACGACGAGTCTGGAAACTGGGCGTTCTGTACCGAAAATGCGCAACAACGTGAAGATCAATGTATCTTGGATTCCGGAGCAACGTGCCAGTTCTCCAATCGACGCGAGTTTTTTGACCAGCTGGACGAGACGGTTTTGGAAGATTCCACAGTTCCACATCCGATGATGACGATGAATGGCAGGATCCAGTGGATGAATAGCTACTGAAAAAAAGTTCAACCAAATGACCTGCCAATCCGAAGGTCTTAAAGGATCAATCGAGGTAAGTCACCTGACAGGTATGCGAGCGTTGCTGGACCTCTGGTTCATGAGGAGCCGAAGAGTTTCAAAGAAGCTATGTCCAGTTCCAAAAGCAACCAGTGGAAAAAGGCGACTTTGGAGGAGATAGACTCAAACAATTCCATCGACACTTGGGACCTGGTTGACCTTCCCGAAGATAAGCGTACTGTTGGCTGTAAATGGGGCTTCAAGATAAAACGGGGCCAAAACGGCGAGGTAGTCCGGTATAGGGGTATGCGATAACACACTTTTTCCTAACGAAACGGAACGAAATATAAATTTACTTTCGAGACTTCGAAACAATACGAAATCAAGGTGCAAAAACTTCTAAAGGGTATTATCACAGAGAAACAGGCGTATCACTTAGAATAAAATGCAATAAAATCATTGCCACGGAAACATTATTGCCCAATTTTAAATACACTGGGTGTGGACAAGCGGGAACCAGATGGCGGTAGTGCGCAAACGCCACCACAAGCAAATCCAATGGATGCACCAACGGTGGCCGATTGACCTACAGAACCTACAAAAAAATGAACCAACCGATGAAAAGGTGAACAATGGAATATGTGTTGAGTGAGACGTCTGTTTCTCTGCGGTATTATGATAACTAGCTATTAGAATGCAGTCCCCAAAATTCCTTATTGATGTGAACAACTCGTGGCTAGAGCTGCCCCTGAAAGCACGGGAAGGTGATAGTTCAGCACCTATGACGGTAAAAGCTAAACTGGGCTGGTGCGTTTATGGTCCATGAGAAAACAGCATATGATGCGAATTCCAAAGGGTTGTGGTATCTCCCAATCGGAAAGGTGACAAATCTCACAAATTTAGAGAAAGTTCATATCTTTGAGCAGTAGGGACGCGGCAAAGGTAGACTGTGTTTCATTGAACAGTGCGCTCCATAAAGGCCCAGATCAACTTCCATCGCTTCCAGCTAGTCTGTTCCATTTGTACTCTGTAGTCACTTCTGACAGACAGGAGATGTTGCCCACCCATCCGTCGGAGAAGCCTGTCGTATATTGAATTGACGAAGCTACATTCGGCAGCACATGTTCGTCGATCTGATTCAGCATAATTTGTGCAAAATAGGAACGCCGATCTGTCCCCTGTAGCGACAAAATCAATTATAGACGACAATTACGTCGTTAATTATTTGGCGACTTTCAGTTTCGCAGAAGAAGCACCATAAATGGAATGCGATGTACTGTATAATTGGAGATCAAACAGAAGCAGATCTATTCATTGGTGGAACGACCAAGCACATTCTAGGAATGCTTTGGTCTTCATCAAACGATGAACTGTGCTTTCCAACCCAGATGACTGAACATATGCAAGAGTTGAACCAAACTGCTACGCGACCGACGAAAAGACAAACGTTGGGAAATGCGTAATGACTTTGTTTTATCCTAAATGTTTACTGTCTCCTTTCATCATAATCCAGAAGGAAATTATCAAGACCTTTAGAGAGTAGGTACTGAATGGGTCGAAAGAGTCAGCAAAGACATCTTCACGAATGTCGTAAACAGATGCAGAACTGTGCGCCTCCTCTCCTTCATCGAGCCTTTTCTCTATTCGTTCCTCCGAGAGCAGAAAAGCTCCGGATGGATCGTCACCAGCGGAGTATACTATTCCCAGTGTGGGCCCATAATCAGCCGAATGCTCAAGGGCATCGACCATATCATGACCGACCACTTCGGTGGAACCTGCACCGGCGGAATCGCTTGGACTGTACTCCATGTCACGTCCGTTACTGTCAGCTGTACTTGTATATAACTACTGTATAGTATACCGAGATTTTGATTTTTTCAAAAAGGTAAGTCGAGAATGTGTGTTCGGCAATAAACATAATACACTGGGCAGAGCAAATGGCCAGAAATTGGGTTATAGCTCACTAAATGGGGTCTGGGTCATTTGGCATAAAGGCGATTTGGCATAGTTTTGAACTGCAACAAAAGAGTGGGTCGTTTGGCATAACGGAGAATTGGCATAGCTTGGAATTGTGAAAGAGAAAATATAATTAATTGCATATTATTCGGCAACTAGGCCGTACGAAAACCATTTTTTTTGTTGAGAGAAAATGTTATTTGATATATTTCTTCACATAGATATAGTGGATTGATTATATGTTCTGATAAATTTCGACAGATGGTAGACATTTTTTGAAAAATGAACAAACGAACCGTCAGAACTACCTCCGAGGAACGGATCACATCCATCATTGACTTATTCCAGGCAAACGCCTACTTCCGGACAATCCCCTTGTTCTAAAAAAGAAGTCGAATCCAACATTGCCTATAGCCGAGTGATTGCAGTAACTTATGTGGAACATATGTGCTATTAGTGCATTAGGCCAAATGAGAAATGGAGAGTGAGAAGTGAAGAAGGAAGAAGAAAAAGGGGAAAAGGAAGATGAAAGAAGGAAGGAGGAAGAAAGAAGAAGTAAAAAGAAAGTAGATAGGAGAAAGAAGAAAGAAGGAAAAGGAAGAAAAAAGGAGGCAGAAGGGTTAAAGAAAATAGAAGCAGGAAGAAGAGAGATAGAAGACAAAGAAAGTAGGAAAAGAAGGAAGAAAAGGGAGAAAACAGAAGAAATAAGTAAGACGGAAGAGGTAGAAGGAAGAAGAAATAAAGAAGTAGAAAAAAGGAAGAATATAGTAGAGGCAAAAAGGAAGAAGGAAAAAAGAAAAAAAGTAAGAAGAAGGAAGAAGAAATAAGGAAAAAAGAGAAGGAGAAAGAAGAACAGCGAAGAACAAAGAAGGAAGAAGAAATGAGGAAGAAGAAAGAAAGGAAAACTTCTCATTTCTCACGTTTTGCTTCTTATTTCTTATTCGGCCTAATGGCCATACGGCTTAATGACCATATCGGCACCAACATTTCAAAAGGCCAAACTGCTTCTGTAAACAAGAGCTTCTTACGTCGTTGGAGGGTTCATTTGAGCCCACCCACGTAATCCAACGCCACTGGCGGAAGCAGCGAATCCTCTTCTTTCATTCAATGGCACTGATGTGCGTGGGTGCGCAGTGCACACATTAGCCCACCAGCGATGTGAGAAGCTCTTGTTTACAAAAGCAGTTTCGCCCTTCTAAAATGTTAGTGCAGATATCAGGTATCAGAACGTCGGCTCCCGGGGCACGTTCACCTCAATTTGGGAGATTTGTGCCATCGCCTTCATAGCCTTTCTCACCACGCACCTGACGGAAAGGAAGTGAACAAATGCTTAGTTTGTTGATTTTTCCCGGTGAAAAAAGACACACAACGTTTCGGCTTACTCCTTTCAGCCATCATCAGATATTCAAAAACGTACACTTATTCCTGCTTTACCTTTTGGGCATTCTCAATGGCAGGGAAGAGCAAAGAAAAATTAAAAACCAAAGACTCGCACTCAGCTTTTTTTCTTCAAAGGAGAAAAGTTTAATAACTTTGAATATGTCCAACCAAAACGTGTCAAATTTTTACTGGACAAAGTATTATTATTGTAGAATTGAATAAAAACATTCTATTCAGTATTGCTTATTTTCCATTGAATACAAAAAAACAAAAAAAGATAAATACTCAGCATGGACACACTTGATCTCGATATTGCATATATTATTGTATTTTTGTATACCATTGTATACCATCGCATATATATGTATTGTATGTAACTAATTGATCTGTTGAAATTATTTTCTAGTTAAAAAGTAAAAATAAATTTAATTTCTCTTCAATTTTGTCAATCAGGTGATACACGCGCAATTTGAACTTCTCAATAGCCTTATTTCATTGACCAGAAAAAAGTGAAGTTGAACATACTTTGTTTTGATTAGTTTGATTAGTTTAAAATGCATTTAATTTTAACATTATTTTCAATAAAAAGAGTATAAATTAAGCTTTAAAAATCACTGGGCTTAAAATCAGTATTGTTCGATCTGGTGTTTAATTCTTTCCGTTGCAGCTAGTTTGAGAAGTTTGCTTACAATCACCATTCATTCATAAATCGTCTTAAAGAATTGTTAATAATAGGCTCATTCAGAAACTTTTAGTCAGTCGTTTAAGTATTTGTGTAATAATAACACGCACTACAAAAAAAATGATGATGTTTAAAGCATGCGTAACAGTATCATATTTATGTATGAAGTCACCATCCTGGTATGATCACGGTGGTGGTACTGGTAGTAGTCTGGTGTTCTCGTTGTACCTTGTGCAGGGCTTCTTTTGGCTCTGGGGCTACTTTGGATTTTTGATTTTCTAAAAAAAACTAAATGAAAAAATACCAAATTTGAAACAAAAAGTTGCCATCCAACTATCAACAAGACACCCGAATGGTGATAACGGCAATTTGAGAGTAGTTAACGTTGTAATTCTTGTTTCAAAATGTCCAAAGTAGTCCCCGATTTGTCAAAAAAAAACCCGCACGTCGGTATCACAGACTTTTTCTGACGGCCCCAAAACAGGGGTATTTACCATTGGCCTTGGCATTTGCAGTGTGGCCAATTTTCAGAGATTTAATATAGAATAAATAGATTTTAAAATTACAAAGATATATTTATGTATCGATCAACCATTTTTGGTATCATAACTGTATGAATAATCACAAAGAGAGATCCTCTTGGGAACATCATGGTTGTCGTGATATGACCACTGTATTTCAGTGGAGTGAATGGTTTTCAGATAAATCATCATTACCATGCCAACTTTGTTGCTATATTAGACATTCTATCTGTCACTATTACATACTCTATTCGAGAACCAAAATACTTGCCTTGATTAATACCAACAATATTTCATTTTCGCACGACTGCTATTACGACAGACTATGAAGAATTGTTAGGATTTGAGAATAGACCAATTTGACCTTTCATTAGACTTGGAAGAACCTAAACATGTTTAGCTCATAAAGGAATCAATTTCCCCTATATGGGGATCAAGTCTTTTGAAAATGCCAAATTTTCTATTTTTCGGCAAAATCGATTTTTTGGTAACTTTCATGAACAGATACTTGATTCCATCAAAAAAAGTGTGCAAATCTGTGCATGTGACATCGAGAAATATCCTAAACAAAAAGTGGGGATCATGTGTGTCCAGTTTCACACAGTTCTTACTCTGCTATAACTGTAGGTGGCCACCAGATGGCCTTCCGGAAAACCCGAAACGTCCGTAGAAATGGTCATATTGGAAAGATCGTCCTAGAGCAGCGCTTTTTGTTCTAAGCCGTTTCTGATAGCGATATTAGAGTTATTATGCAGTTCCTACTCTGCTATGATTGCACGTTGCTACCAGACGGCCTTTCGAATAATCAGGAACGTTCGTAGAAAAAGTTATTTTGAAAATTTTAGAAAATAGAGCAACGCATTGTTTTCCAAACCTTTTCTGACGGTGATCTTGGAGTTAATTCAAAGTGCTTTTTTTTCCTGTTGGGTATCTTAATCACTGCGACCATTTGTTAGATCTATTGTGATATATGCCCCATTTGATCTAGCTTTGTCAAGTTGACGCATCATTACTATTTAGAGCAATTGCATTTCCTTGACTACCAGCGTTATCCCAATGCGGTATTATGGTTCTGATGAATCGTACTACCATATTGGGACTTGTTCTCCAAACTTCTGAGGGTTCTATAAGCCCCCTATTGAAGAACTGTAATCTCTTTCTAAAAATTGCCGGACAGTGGCATAACAGATGTTCCGAGTCTTCTACAAAGTCTTCTTCAAAGTGCTTACTCTACTATGACCGCACGTGGCCATCAGACGGCCTTCCGGATAATTCGGAATGTCCGAAAAACTGGTTATTTTGTTAAGTTCGTAGTAGCACCGCCTTGCGAATAAACTCTAAACAAAACAGTTTCTCAACATATTGGTTTACAATCCTCGAACAACTTTATAGAAGACGACAACTTTCGAATGCCCAAAGATCCTAGGATATTGAATCAAACTGATCTCTTATATGCAGTAGCACCGCCTTGCGGATAAATTGTAAACCAAACAGTTTCTCAACATATAGGTTTTAAGCCCCTGAACAACTTTGCAGAAGACGGCAACTTCCTAAATTCCATAAATCCTGAGATATCGAACCAAACTGGTGGTTTCATATACACTACCGCCGCCAAGTAATAGAATTCCTAATCATAGCGGCGACAATTAGCTGCAGAGCAGTGGGGTTTTTGGAGCGTACCTATGAAGAAGGGCAAGCTTGCTTCCTGAAGGGTATATCAAACTTTACCCTCAACGCGGTGTCCAATTCTAAGCTTCCTCCGGTGGCTAAGGTTCTGTGCAGTACAATATCCTCAGTACCCGTTACATTTTACTGAAGGAATCAAACCGCTCAAAGAAAGGTTCATAAAGTATGTATCGTCACGGTTGGATTGGCAATGACAATATCATTCAGCTCGTAAATCTCACAGGAAATTCAGGAAATTTCTCGATAGTTTATGTTTCATATTTATCAGTCTTACTGCACAGGGAACGAATCACGGCAGATCCGTCACCTCAAACACTACGGGTGTTACTATTAGAAAATAAAAATATTCTTTATAATAGTTCTTCATCGTAATAGTGCCGTTAAGCTCAAAATTACTGTTTTTCAACATTTCTCCGCAAATGTTTTCATTTAAACTTTCAATGAATCGCCTGCTTTGAGCGTGCTTACAGCGGCACACTAGGAGTTAACTTTCTGAAATCAGTATGGCGAAAGGCATCTAAGATTCGATTTTTCAAAATTAAGCGCCTTCATCGAAAAGGCGTAATAGCGGACACCTTACTACATAACCGGTACCAAATAGTTTATCATGAGAAGTTCATAGTTTTGAGAAAACCCGCGTTAGATGACTTTCGCCATACAAATTTCTGGCGGTTAACTCATGCTGGCTATTTTGCGCATATACTATAGCGCCTGGATGTGACTGCGGCGGGTAGAAAATCAGCCACTGCCAATACTTCATTATACTCAAAAAAAAAATAATTTCAAAATTATAGCTACTTCCGAAGGAAAGGTCGAAACAATACCGCATACCCCTAGCAGGGAATTACGTGCACTTCCTGAAAAAAAATTACCATAATAGGAAAAACATATGGGGATTTCTCGAAGCGCCCTGGCTTTTCCCGAAGCCGCCGCCCGGAGCCGGGCACAGGCCCTCTTCCCGGCCCGTTCCATTGTTGTACGTGTCGGACGAATGGGCAAATCCAATCAATGGCATCCTAGGAAATGAGCAACGAAAACAAAGCAAAAAGCACCCACTAAAAGGTAAAGACAAAGTCCTTGGATGGGCCTAATGAGGAAATGCGCTTAGAGCCACGGCACGGCGGCTGCTTGTTGGGCTGTTTTTTTTTCTTTGTCGTCTTCTCAGCGTTGCCGCTTCGGAAGGCGCCTCAAGGTGTGAAAAAATTACAACCCTCAATCAGCAGTAGTTGGTGTTGGTTCACTCCCTCGCAAGGCTCCTCCTTTTTTCCTCTCGGTGTGTTGTTTTTGTAGCCAATAAAAGTTAAATTGTATTCCGAACTACTATGGAGGAAATTAGGAAATCAGTACTTTCCCGACTTCCTGAGCCAAGACGGGGATGTTTTAATGTGGGATTTTTCCCAAACTCGGCAGACATTCTGTCGTCCAGATGCGCGAACTGCATTTTAATGCAGTTTTAATGGTGAATAAATTATTCTATTGGATTGCCGGATAATCAAATTCCGGCATATTACTTACCTTCCTTCGGTATTTCGGTGGCGTGGGACAAACGTTTTTCGGAGCACATGGTTTGCAGATTTTTCGGTGCGACGGCGTAGTTAGCAGTTCCATCCGTAGAGCAGCAGGAGCGGGTAGCTTGATGCGTCGAGAAGCGCTGGTGTTTCCCATGATGGTCCCCTAATTTCTCGGAACCATCGCGTTGCCTGCAGCGGTGCGAGATTGGCAACGAAGGCGATAAAGGCGAGGGATTCGATACTGCGCATATTCGGAACTGGTACGAGGGGAACCCGGAACAATGGAGGCAATGTATTACTTTGGTACACTCTAGGACGGAAGATATCGTGGGAATTTTTCATTCGATGTGGAAAGTTTATGAATCAGAGTATATGTTGGGGTATTATTGTCAGTTTCTGTGGCGAAAGCTCTAAAAATGGAATCCCATTCCGGTAGAGAGAGTCAGTGTTGGAAATTTCGAAGAATTGAGTGAAATATTTTACACTGTAGCAGCTAAGGGTAAAAAAGCGTTGGCACATCTCAAATTTTGTTTTATCTTCTACCACTTTCCGTCGATGTTGTTGTTTCGTTATCAATTCAAAATTAAACCTACTTTCCAGATCTGTGCACCCAACCAGCGAATAGCAGATATTAACACATTTCTTCAGAAGAACCTTACAAGAGCTGCATTAAATTTTGGCATAAATAATTTAGGAAGATTTTAATACAATCATTGTTTTGAAATCTAACCATTTTGTATATAGTATACAGTATCAGTATAAAAAGTTTACATTTTTGCCTTTCTCGTACAACAAAGTTGTACCGAAAGGCTATCATTTCACTCAAAAATCAAACTTTTTATAGAAATATCGGAGACCCATGATGTTAAATACCAATCGACTCATCGAGTTCATCGAGCTGAACAAATGTCTGTCTGTCCGATTTTCTCGCAACAAGTTGCACTCGACAGGGGCCAAAGCCTTGTTGATCACTATTGAATTTTATAACGATCGACCATTGCATTAAAAAGTTATTAAGAAAATGGAATCTAACTGTATAAGCGCCATATAAGGTTGGTATCTTGGCTAAATGCGAGAAAGGCAGTATCACCACTCGGTGAATTTTTATTAAAGCCTTGCAGAATTGAATATGCCAATGAGATTGTATACAATAATTGAGGATATACGCTCGATTCTTTCTGATACAAGGGATTCAAAAATGGTTAAATCCTCAAGCTGAAATGTGAAAGAATAACAGGTAGGAACAGCAGTAATAGTGAATAAAAATTAAGACATACGTTATTTCATAAAATCCCAAAACCAAAATTCAGTGGTCGATGTTTTGAATCTCAGCTCCTATCATCAATAAGACCCTAAAAGGTTTTACCTTCAATCACTAATATTACATCCCATCCGTTGTCCGTTTCCTTCTCTCGAATGCTTAATCAATCGCTCACCCAAACTTTTACACTGTAATCCCGTTAGGAAGGATTTACGGAGGCATAGGACGTGACAAATTGCATTACAGCGCCGAACCTATCACCGCCGTTTGCGGATATTTCCGATTCTAACAACGATACCCGATCGGCGCTGCGCAGGTGATCCGATGACGAGGCCACCAGCGCTGCATCTATCGACCGACAAAAAGCCGACAATCAATTCCTGTGCAAAAGGATTACATCACCGACCGTGCCGTCCGGGAGATGAATTACGGAAACCGCTCGCTCCGGTCAACCCCGAATGCCGTGCCACCCGTGTCGAAAAAAAAACGATGCGCAAACAGAAAGTCGGAAGACGTTCAAAGCGAAGCCGTTTCTATCTCCCAAGCGTATCATCATCACACCTTTTACGGGTCGGCAAATTAATTTAATCCCAAAGATAAATAATTCTCGGTTTTGCGGTTTTGAATGTCGGAGGATTTGTTTCAACGAATGTTATATATTTGAAAATGTACAGAAAAAAATCACCTTATAAACGAGCTTGATACCACAGACTATTAAAAAACATATCATACATCTACTCTTAGATCATTTTTCTGAATAAGTTTGAATATCCAAGACCGAAATGATTGTACATATAATAATAATAAAAAAAATAGACGAACAGTTAGTATTTGTTATTACATATATGAAGATGAGCTGATTATATCGTAAGGTATATGACTCAATCCTTATCCTGCTGTAATTGAGCACATTTTTAGTTGGGAATTTATATATATTGAAGTTCAACCCAAAATTTTGCCACAAGACGGCTTTGCTTACTTTTGGTTATTAACAACAATAATTGTATACATTATCTTATTTAAGCCATCAAAAGTCTCGAACGAAATGGACTTTATGTTCGGCAAAATTTCCTTAGCTCTGGTGGTGGATGCTTTTCAGCAGAGTGTAAAATAATCGAAAATTTCTAGTGAAGTCCATTTTTCTTCATTTGTCAGTTCACTTCCGACACATTCATAGTCGGCTCTGGACAGTCAATATTCAGTTGAATATTAGTCATTGAATATTTATGCACATTTTACAAATTGATAAATTATCTGAAATCTGAACACGTTTCAAATGAGTAAAGTGATTTATCACACAGGACTGAATCCGATTTTCATCCGCGAAACACTTTCAACGGTAAACATCAACATAAACAATGCTAATTATGTTTTTTTGCACATAGTAAACACATTCAGTGACAGTCGAATGAATGAGTTCGTGGAGTAGTCGTCTGACTATGTCATTCTATGTTTTGAATATTCATGCGATGTTTGTCAAAATTCGGACCGAAGTTGCTTCATGAAGATGAATATTTTAAGCTCTGCTTTTCAGCCCATGAAAGGTTGGTGCTGTAAAATGTTTGTAGAAGCCGTAAGGGAGCGTCCACAAGTTTCGTAACTAGGGGAGAGTGGGGGATTGGTCAAAGTTTGACGATCCATACAAAATTTTCAAATGTTACATACAAAAAGTGTGACATAGGGGAGGAGAGAGAGTTTGAAAATGCCCAATTTTTGCGTTACGTAATTAATGGATCTTCCCTAAGACTGTGCTGCTTCGAGTGAAAATCGTAAGCTGTAATTTAGCAATTTGAGAGCACTCAATATTGTCCTCAAAAGTCCTTAATCGTGTCGCTAAACTAATTAACATTGTGAATGCTAAAATAGTGTGATTATCATTAATTCATCTAATGCATGAAAATAGAAAACTACTTTAGGCCTAAATTGCCTGCTTCCTGCTTTTCACGCAAGTTTATCAGTTGAATTAGTGCTTGAATCTAGCGTAATGTAACTAGAATACGCTTGATACACTGTATTAAAAGCAGTGATAAATAGCTCTCTGCAAAACGATGTTTTATCGCTGCATTATATTGATTAATTTGCGTGATAAGCCATTGTTACGTCATATAAAGAGGTGAAAATAAATCACACAAATACAACACTAGAGAACATATTGAGCAAATAACCTAATAACCTTTTTTAGCGCATTTGTTATTTGTCCTGCAAAGTCACTATCCAAGCTGTTCCTGGATGGATGTTAGGCAGAACAAAAGCGATTTCAATAATGCTTGTTCTCTCATATGGCCCTCTGCTAATCTTCATTTTCTATGATTTTCACACTTGCCGCATGAATGCGGTGTCAATCTAATCTGTATCTTCATTACTTTCATCTACTCCCTTTTGCTTTGAGTAGGGAGAATGACGGCTTTGGCAGGTTTTGTTCTATTATTGTCAGGGGTTTTTTTTATGACTGATTTTGCTCAAATTTGGCCTAAACATTCTTTGCATATCAAAGAATATTGTGGCCAAATTTCATAAAATTCGGTCAACAAAAACACCCCTGCCAATAATAGAACAAAACCTGCCAAAGCCGTCTGTTCCCCTAGTATAATTAACATCGAAAAAAGCCAATAAATTAATTTCGATAAACTCACGCGGTGATCAAAACTATCCTAATTAAACTTTCACTTGGTTATATTTTTATATTAGTAAAACAGAGGTATTTCGTGATTCGAAGGCAGGTGTCGAACTTACCCCAATTTATAACATAATAATGTTGAGCTACATGTGGATGTTTAAAATTATAAAAGTTAACTTGTTTTCCACAGCATACACAAATTAATGTTCAATTATGGATCAGAGATGTATTAAATTCTAAAAATCAACAATTGTCGAATAAGCTTTGACACCGATACTAAAATTTTAGATAACTCATCTCGTCAATGGTGATCAATGCTACTTTTGGTTTATTTCGACTGTTACGCGTTTCCGCCAGTTACAAAATAGCTAGAAATACAAAAAATCGAAAGTTTATTCAAAGTGTGTCAACACTCTGTCAGATAATCACCTGAAATCAAAGATTTAAAGTGGTGTCGGTGGTAACCGCAGTGTCTATTTTACCCACAATTCCCCTACCAGTTTTTTAGTTTTCTGGCGTCGACTCTAAATTCTGCAAGTAGGGATGAAACGAATTTTTACTTTAAAGTAGTATCACAGAGAAACAGACGTCTCACTCAACACTTATTCCATTGTTCACCTTTTCAACGGTGAATTCAATTTATTGTAGGTGATCGATCGGCCACCGATGGCGCTTCCATCGATTTTGCTTGTGTTTGACTTAAGAAAATTATTTTGAGCTTTTTAGTCGAGTCAAGTACGAGACACTGACGACGACCTTACTGTTGAGGTCGAAATACATATCTGTCAAGGTACAATCAAGTGGTGGGATTAAATGGGATCGGGTCCCAATGTGGCAAACTTTTGCCTACTCTTCCGCCACTGACGTCTTGAGGCTACCTAATTTTCGCGTTTCCGCACGATGTCACAACCGCCAAGGGGCGATCGCTGGTTTGCACAAACCAGCACACGACTCGAGCGTTCGAGCAACACCACAGCGCACTTGAAGAACGACGATTTCGGGACCTGCGTAGACCGTACAAAAAAACCTTCATTTGATACTATACTTCCGTAAGCTACTGAGCCACAAAATATCAAACCGACTATTGACTTGTTAATTTTCGTTCGATAACCCGTTTATACTCTTTTTAAGATCACTTGATTTACTTCTTGTCTTCGACTACCGATCACTTTAAGTAAGAGGCTTTGGATCTTTATTCGTTCCTATTTATAATCTACGGCATGAATACCGTAGATAACAAAGGGAAGTATTGTCCAACTGATGAGGCTTATCAGATCATTATTAGTTTGTTTATGTAATATGCACAAAACTGTTATACGCGGCACGAGTAGGGTTGGTGTCTCAACTAGAAAGGGTACGCTAGTAAGCAGCTACTGTAAAGGTAGTGTTCATAGCCGCCAATTAATAGCATCAGTATCTGTGCTTTGTTGGGAACACAGATTACCAAATCAAATATAAAAATATCTAATTAAAATTATCGATACCAACTTGTATCATATGAGTACTTATACATTTAAAGTAAATTCTAAAAACGATTGTTTTGGCACCGTCAAGTAGTTATTCATTATTTATGTTGGATGGAACACAAAAGAGTGAATTAATTAGGCACATTAAATTACTATTTGCACTTAGGTACTATAATTTACTTATCTCGGCCGAATGCAATTTGGCTGAAGGCCACTACGCCGAAATTTGCTTGCCGAACAGACCATTAGGCCGAATAGAACATTTGGCCGAATAGGACATTTGGCCGAATAGGACTGTTAAGGCCATCAGAAAGCCACCGGGGTGTTTCATCATGACACCGCTCCGGTGAATGACATGCCTCATGCTGAGGCCTCAACAAATCACCATAAACACAGGTCAAGTAACATCGAATACCTACCCCTTTTTGCATACCCTACTCCACCTGTGGAGCATTGCATAACATACCTGAAACGAGACAACATCCATAACAATAACAAATATACCACAATAATTAATGTAAATTACTTACCTTACGATCTTTCTGAAGATCAACAACATTTGCTTGTGTACAATGGATTGTTATTCCAGAACAATCAGGCAAGCAAACACTAGACACAATATCTTTAGTAACAATAAAAGAGCTTGCATATAATAGGTTAAAGAGATAAGGGTTAAATACAATTCTAGAACATTCTATAGGGAAGAGCTAACTATAAACAGGACACCGTACTATGTAGAAAATATTAGATCGTAAACACCGTCAAGCAGATCTGATCGTTTTTCTTATGACGAGCTCGGTGGTCTAGTGGCTACCGCTTCTGCCTTATAAGCAGGAGGTCGTGGGTTCAATTCTAGGCTCGTCCCTTCTCTACTTTGTATTTCTATCTTAGTTCTTTCTGTGTTTCACGTTATATCAAAACGATTCCCACTGTTATAACCTTCCACGCAATCCCAAAACCTCCCGTGGCACCTATGAGAGGTCGTAGGAGTTATCTGCATCTTTCTTGTCCACCAAACCATCCTTCAGCATTCGCAAGGACGTGGCCAGGACAGATTTCGACTATTGGAGAGTGCATTGCTTCCATCTAAGAGATAGTGATTAGTCCCAAATGATTATCTGTGGTAACGGATGAAAGTGATGCTTCTCTCATACAATAGTCTTGGCTTGTACCACCTACGAATTTGTGCGTATTGCTCAATGCTAATCTGCCGCTAACCGCAAGTCGAGCACATCTGAGAAAAAATGCTAATGAGAAAACGCCTCGCAAAGATTTTTTATTGTTTTTCATTTATTTCTGCGGTTAAATGAATTTTTTCTCAAATTACTGCCCTAACACATTGAAAACATGTAAGTTTAATAAATCTATATGAAGAAAAAACTTAATCCTACCTAGCCGCATTGAAAAACTCAATGTGACTGACTTGCGATTACAATCATCATAAATTAGCAAAGTAACCGCAAGTCAGTCACATTGCCATGACGATTTCCATTCTGTTATCAACATCCATTTGACCTGAGTGGCAGAATTTCGCAGTTTATTAAATCAATTGCAAAATGTCGGTATTGGAATATCTTGCCATGTATAAATCGAATGAAAGCTCGGATTGCACAGTGTTCCTTTTTGCCGATTTCGTGCGCTTTTTTAATAGCATCGTTTCTGTTGATTTTCCCGCTGTAGTTTGTTTGGAGAAAACGTTAGATATGTAAACGGCCCTTTGACGTAAACTACGTCTAAGGGGAAGACTCAGATACAGGGTGTAAAACCGAAATTTCCAAATTCGAGACCGTCACGAAATTAGGATAGATTTCAAACGCTAATAGCGTCTTTATCTTTCGATGGATTTTCGAGATTTGCTTATCAATAGATTCGGAAACTCTCCAGCAATTTGCCATTTATATTGATACTATTGATTATCAACGTTAAACTATTGAAAATGTTATTTCTATCCAAAACGGGTGAAAAAATCAATTCCGTTCATAAATCCCCAACACGGACATCAGTTGCAGTAAGGTACGGGCCTTTTGATCCACTGTTTCGTTTTCCCTGAGTATAAAAATCCCCGTGTTTCGCGTGCGCGCGTCATTTTCATCCTGGATGTCACGGAGAACGGACAAGCGCGGTTCCAGCGATAACGCATGTGGTTTGATCTGTTGTGGTAAAAATTCATGGACGATTCAAATCAAGCCCAACTCAGCACCTAAACTCATGGATGAGTTGAATCATCGTATGTTTTCTGCATGTATGTAGAATCACGAGCGCGCGTCAAACGGAGAAGCTGTAAAAATGTATTCGCATGGATGACTATCTACTAAAATTATTAAAAAAAAAAATTTCCGGTAGGAGCTCCGCCGATGCCGAAGGTGGTATTGTGCATAAGCCCCAAAATTGCATTCCCACCTTTGGGTTTCCGCGCCGAGCACTCAGCGCCAGACTCGGCGACAAGTAGATAGTCGTCAAGTTGGTACTCCTGATTTTTTGACAACTGATGTCGATTGGTTGTGTGAGGGCTCCGGTGTCAAATAAAAGAGCTTTTAGCTGAAAATTTAATTGTCAAATGCACATTTTGACAGTAATATAGATGTATGAGTGAATAAAATGTGCAAATGCTCTATCGCGGAAGCAGTCGCTGAAGACAAGTGTCAATGATTTCAGTGACGAAAGGAAAAGTTTCAATGCAAAAAGCAATACCACGGTCTGCTCTCCGCGACATCTCGAACGAAATGCCTCGCGCGCGCGGAAGAGCTGCTTTCTTGTAATCAATAAAGTTGAACCAGTAGCCACGCCCCTTTGGTGAGTGTGTGACGGTTACACAATATTTGCAGCCATACCGGACAACAAAGAGGTGGGACTAATGAGCCATCTTTATTGATTATAAGAAAACTGCTCTCCCGCGCGCGCGTGGCATTTCATTTGAAGTGTCGCGGAGAGCTGTCCCAGCATCGGCGGAGTTGCTGAGCGAACTAATCGGTTCTTCTCAGGGCCACCATTCTATACAAAGGAAGAGGCGAGGCGAATATTATTCAAAGAGCAAATTAGCCACTTGGCGACGCCATAATGTGGCCGTCCGTAGCAGAATCACGAGTGCGCCCCGGGGGGAGATTAAATATAATATGAATTCGTATACGAATGGCATCAGTGGCATCCAAGTGAAAAATGTCGGAAGTGCAATCACAAGCGTGCGTCGGAGAGAGTAGGTGGAGTAAATAAGTATATTCATATGAATGGTAAATTGGTAATGTGATTGCATTTTGACGTGAACTACGTCTAAGGGGGAGACTCTGATACAGGGTATAAGATGAAAATTTCTAAATTGGGGACCGTCACGTAGTCATGTAAGATTTTAAAAGATAATCTTTATCTTTTGATGGATTTTTGAGATTTATATATCAAACGAATCGGAAACTCTCCACCAATTTGCAAATGTTATTGAAATGTTTGATTATTGACGTTAAACTAGTGGAAATTTCAATTCTTTCCAAACCCAGTAAAAATTCAGACCCAATCAATAATCCTGCAACCCCAACACGGACATCAGGTTGTTATAAGTTACGGTCCTTTTCGTCCATCGCTCCATTTTTCTATGCATAAAAGACTCGTGTCTCATACGCGCACGTCATTTTCGTTCGAGCATTCTCAGAGAGCGGACACGATACTTCATTTGTAGCCTTGAGCCAGCATTGGAGGCGATTGTCGGGCGGAGACAAAGGCATCCCACAGCGATAGGCGGCAGTCAACGATGGTGGAGCGACGGTCGGGACGGCAGCCTCACTGGAGTGAAAATTTTGCCCGCTTGCAGTCCAAGCGCCAACGGCTGCCGCGTTGATGTTGGTCGCGTCGTCAATGGTGGAGCTGCGGTAATTGCTGATAGTGAATGGAGTCATTTAAAGTAAATCAATTCATTGGATTACCATCATTACCTTGGAAAAATGGTGTTAACCCTAGCAGCACACATGTTCCACTTAGATTACTGCAACTCGTTTGTGACCAGATTTAGTCATAAATAAGTTGCTGCAACCGATTCTATCTGACATGTGCTGTCCGGGAAGCTGAGAGGATTTTCCAAAGTGCAACAACTAGTGACCAGCACACTCTTGGCGTTCAGTAAAATCTTCTAGCAAGATTCTGAATTTGGTTATGTGCTGTCAGTGATTTCCAATGCGTAGCATTGAGAAAAATAACAATAGAAATTGGAGACAAACTTCGGTTAGTTACGCAGAACTCCGGTTGGTTAGAAAATTTAAATGCAAGGATGATATCAGTAGCAGTCAACTAAAATTTTCATTTTTGCTGTTACGGATTGGAATTGCACATTATCGAAGGTTAATCGGTTCTTTTTAGAACCAAAATTTTATACAAAAGAATATTAACCGAAACTAATTTTATGCAAAGTGCAAATTATTATTTGCAATAGAAATACCCAAATAAAGTTAAGCTCATTTAGAAGATTTTTCGAAAAATAAGAAAAAACAAAAATGAAATTGATTTTTTTCAAGTGAAAACCCTAACAAATTAAACAAACAAAACTAAACTTCTCATATTATTTAAAACTCGAGAATTAAAATTTTTTGATTTAATTACATGAATATTGCTCGAAACCAGTGTTGTCTCAAAAGTAATCAAAAGAACAATCTTGTAATATTCATGAATTATGGGTCTTGCTAGGTTCTTCATATCACCAAACGGTTTTACGTAGTTTACGTCGGGCGGTCGTGTCTTGTACACAACCCTTATGATTTTTTTTTCGAGAAAATCTGGGAAATGATTAATCCACCTAAAAGTGAGATAAAAATTTTGCTTAACCATTAAAATCAGATATGCGCCTAGTGTCTATAAGAAAGTTGTAGCGGATGGTATTTCAAGCCACTTTTCCAAAGACACCCCATACCTATGACTTATATAGTACAAGATATGTAACATTTTCTGTGGAAAGTCCCTAAAATCAGTTTTTTGAGCATAACATTTTTACCATCTTCTACAAAGTTGTTTTGTTTGGCTAACAAAAATACATGTTTTT
The DNA here is from genome assembly GCF_024139115.2 of Armigeres subalbatus. Classification (NCBI taxonomy): domain Eukaryota; kingdom Metazoa; phylum Arthropoda; class Insecta; order Diptera; family Culicidae; genus Armigeres; species Armigeres subalbatus. The sequence continues at coordinate 410,540,837 of NC_085140.1, read as the reverse complement.
GTAGAACATTGCGAAGCTCTATCTCTTAAAATTGAAAAGTTATTTGAGAAAATGTGTTTTTTTTTCTAGGAGTGTTTTAGATTCGTGTAACTTGTTCAGGCGCAAAATGGCGCACACAACTTTTTTACTCTTATCTCGCGGTTGAAGCTTGTGTTTACATGAAATTACACGTGAGTTATATAGATTTCAAATGTCCCATTTTTTGCATTACTCGTACATTAACTTTATGTAATTTCTATGAATGTCTGAAACATAGAAAAAAAAATTATGCTCAAAAAACTGATTTCAGGGACCTTCCACAGGAAATGTCACATATCTCGTACTATATAAGTCATAGGTATGGAGTGTCTTTGGCTTGAAATACCATCCGCTACAACTTCCTGAAGACACTAGGCTTATATCTGGTTTCGATTGTTAAGCAAATTTTTTATCTCACTTTTAGGTGGATTAATCATTTTCCAGATTTTCTCAAAAAAAGACCTTTACCATATTTAACGTTTTCTCCAAACAAACTACAGCGAAATAATCAACAGAAAAGATGCTATTAAAAAAGCTCACGAAGTCGGCAAAAAGCAACACTGTTTGGCGTCGTGATTGTCATGGAGGATTTTTGTGCGACGGGCCGTGTAGAACGGAATTTTGCTTAGATGAATACTCGTGAAAGATGATGAAGTAGACGAATTTGCACGCTGAGGCGTCACCGATGGGTCAATGAACAATGGGCCACAGCGATCGGCAAAGGTCTTCACCGCTGGGAGACCGCTGTGTTGAACTATGGTTTGGTGTGACGGATCCCACTTTCTACCAGCCCACATAGGAGTAAATGAGGTAAATTCCTGGCCATAATTATTTAGTGCTTTCATTGATGTTATTTACATTTATATTATGTTTAACTAATGTTACAAAATGATTCTGATGATTCATCGACTATCTTTCAATGTAGACATTCTTGTTTTGCTCTGAAAATCCCGGATGATTATTCTACAAGCTATATATTATGGAATGGAACTATATTTGTTTGGGTTTATTCAATTTCATAAATTTGGTTTATGGCCAGGTATTGACTATAATTACTCCTTAGTGAGCCGTCTGCAGCTGGTTTGGCGAAAGATGGCGGGCCGAATAAGGCAAATAGGCGTGCGGCAATACCACCGATTGGATGAACGACACTGCCTGTATCGTTCATAGATAATTTACCTCCACGGTACAACCGAGATTCTACAGAGTTACCGTTAACACAGTTCTATGGTTACTGGACGGACGCTCTCCATTTACGATCTTGCTAGCCAGCAAGAACACTCTAAAATATCTCAACGGATGGTATCATACAACTCCCTCTACTGGGTCCCCTTTCCCATCGCCCCATTTCTAGCACCTTTTTGCTTTTTGTCAAATTCTTCGTCATTGTTTAAGGCCATGCTACAACGATGAGCGCGTTTTGAAGTTAACCCATGTATTTTCTGTCAAAACGCGCCGCTGCGCTTACCATTGTGGCCGGGCCCTTAGCGTTTGTACTTGCCGCTGTTACCAAAGTAATTTTTAAACAGACCGTTAACAGCTAGTTTTATGATATATTCCCTACGACAACTAAAGTTAGCATGCAGTAATGGTGCAATGCGGGACGATTTCCGGGACGCCTTGGGAATATTCCTGAAAGCCGTAGAGACTTAGTTATTTCAGCTAAATTCCTCATTTCGCCTATTTGTTATATGTTTTTCGGAAGGTGGACGTTCCTGTAAGTATGATTATCATTGGTTTTTGCGAAGAAGGAAAGTCGAAGTGGAGAAAATTGCAGGAGTTGTAGTTATTGTATTGAAATTGATTTTACTAGCTGATGAATTTGTTGATAACATCATTCTCAGAACTTAATATTCAAACTCTCACAAGCGAGTAAACTAGTTCGTGATCTTAAAGGTAAACATTGCCTTTTAATTTCCAATACAAAATTGCATTGCTCTACATATATGCATATATGTTCTATTTGAAAGGACAAGCTTCCATGTGGATAACATTTGGATCGAGGTTTATTCTAATCATCATTTAATGGGTAAATGGTAACACCTACTATATATATCAAAGCCCTGAAGCAACTAAATTTGAAATCCATCTTTATTTTTAGATGGATAATAAGAATCAGTGCATGCGCTTCTCCGAATGCATAGTTCGCCCAGATTATTCTCGCTGGTTACGATGGAGTTGTTCTTGATGGCGATCCATTGGCCATCCGGAATATCTACAGCACGAATCTCCAGTTCTTCCTCCAGGATCGTTTCACCGTGGCATCTTCCAGTTGGGGTGTATTGAATCGTCGTACAACCCTCTCCTCCCGTCGACAAATTCACGTAATGCAGACGTTATTTCGCCGATGATGAGGTGATGATCAGAAGCGATAACGGCACTACATTTATTTCATGCCTCAAGAAAGCTCCGTTTGCATTTTCGGCTGACGCAAATGTGATCGATTTGATTTTTCATAAAGCCGTTACGGAAGACCCCCGGACCTTGTGCGCCGGTTGATGGGGTCATTTCATTATTACCGCAGAAATTTGCGAAATATCCGTATTTTTTTGTATTCTACCTGAAAATGCACCTAACGAAACTTTCAAACAAAAAAAAATATTTTGGTCGAAAAATTTACGTTTGCAGGTTTTCAGTCAAAAGCTTAATTACTGGCTGTGAAACTTAAAAGTATTTGTTAAAAAAAACCGAATCGATTCGGTTAATTTTCCACCGCCGGTTAGTATGTTAATTTCCCAAACCTGCCAGCTTCACCGGTCTCAACAGAAAAAAAAACAATCCGGTTTAGATGTCCCAGCCCATGTTTACAAGTTGATAAATTATCCACAAACTGGACCCTCGCTCGCCACGTTTTCCCGAGCCATATCAAATCGCACGATTACCATACCACCAGCGAAGTCCAACTGTTGAGCACATATTTACATAATCCTGCGGCTCGACGGACGTGTCGTCTCGCAGGACATCGCAGTTGTGTAAACCACCACGACATCGGCTCTTTCCCTGCTAGGACCTGTTTCGACTGCAACGAATTTCGTGTACGATGCGGATATGGCCGATGATGGTGATGCCTTCCCATAGGGTAAATAGTTTAACGAACTATTAATTCCCGGGTCCGATAGGGAACGGCCGTTTCAGGTGCGACTATCAAAAAGTAAATACACACACACAAACCTCGTTTGGATAACCCTACCTGAGCGAACCCCGGTCGATCGGGGCTATTAATTTTCCAGAGTTCCAGTTTCACGTTTGGTGGGTTTCCAATTTCTGAGTAAATAAATCTGCACTCGCTTCATCCGTTTTGTGGATTGTGAATGATCAAAATGGGTCAGGCTGAAGGGTTGGATTAGGAGGTCCCTTTTCTGCCTCGGCAGCCAGTATTGTTTGCCGAAAATTGCAGCAGTTGGTGGCTAAAATTTAGAAAGTTCGGTGTTATTTATTGATTAACACAAGGTGCGATGTACGACGGCTGAGCCCTTCTTCGGGATAGCTAATTTATTTACTTTTTTGGCAGAAGCAGCAGCAGCCGGATGCAATTCAGTGAAGACAACCTGAACAAACGCAATCTGTGTGCATTGAACGAAATTTGCCGCAGCGGGCCCTTAATCCTTTCTTTAGGGTTTTTATGAACCAGCCGAAAAAAAATAGAATTTGGAAACATTTCACTTGCTGGATTTATTTGCATTTTTAGGAGGCTTTTTTCAACGTGAAGGGATTATAAAGAGGCTATAAATAAAGTGGAAATTCAAAGATTTTTTAAAATCATCAATCCTCACTATATGTATTTGCATGTTAGCAGTGTTGCTCCACTCGAGAGTGTATGGAGTATGGAGAGAATTGTCGTGTAAAAAAATTCAGCAGACTTTCATCTGGACGACCAAAAATATTTTGTAATAGCTGTCCCGTCGATCTTCGCTTGCCAAAAATTGATTAAAAAAAAACCCCATTGATTGTATGGGAACCCCATCCTTTAAAGCGGGAAGGGGCATCGAACCATCATAGATACATTTCTTTCAATCAAAAATCTTTAAGAAGAAATTTGGTTAAATTGGCTTGATAAATAGTTCTTAAGTTATGCAGAAATCTGTGTTTCATATGTATTGTACATCTTAAGAACCTTTCTCGGCCCCAAAAACCTCTGCAGACAACCGAGCGGTTCAGTAGTTTTCAAGTTTTTCAAGACAAACAAAAATTTATTTTTATGTAAATAACTTTCTAGGAGAGATCGACTTCTTCTTCTTCTTCTTATTGGCATTACATCCCCAACTGGGACATTGCCGCTTCGCTGCTTAATATTCATTCAGCACTTCTACAGTTATTAACCGCGAGGTTTCTAAGTCAAGCTACTATTTTTGTAAAATCTGTTGAGAATCTGTTATAAAATCTGCCACAATGTTAGATTTGTGTTTCATAATTCCACACCTATAGACCTACTTGTTAATTAGGGTTCACGGTTCATAATTATATGGATTATTTTTTTTGGTTCTCAATAAAATTTTAATTATTGCATTATTTCAATTAGAAATAGGGGTTTCAAAAGTTTTCTTTACTCATTAAACTATATACAAATACATGGATTTGTTCAATGGAAGCAAAGAGTCATACAAATGTAGAAAGGGATAATATTCTAGACCTCATTTGGCAGTACAACCCATATTTCGTCTCAATTTTTCACAGGTACGAAAACACATTTGTAATCGACTTGCAGACCCCTTTCAGGCCAATGAGTAAATCCCTTTGGCAGAATCCAACGCGCACATAACTTACTGATTGTGAACGAGCACTTCCACCCGTATTTGGTTTCGATCGGAGACGGGCACACGACCCGTACCCGACTTCAACTTTTTGGCTCCGAATAGAACATCTGAAATTAGCACCTGCGAAAATACCAACAGACGTTCCACTTTTCATATTCCACGTCTACGGCACACAGCACATGCATCCGCACATGGATGGGCTTGATCCGTGTGCAGAAGGGGTTGCAACCCCTTCTACTCGAGAAATTTCAGATGGTGCGCAAACTCTGAGGGATGTTTTTTTTTCCATGTAGGCATTCGTTTGCTTCCCTGCCAAGGCCAGCCGAAGAGCTCATAACAATACAGCACCACACAGTTTGCGCGAAATATTTGTAATCTAATATAGGATCGAAGAGGCTGCTGCTGATGGTCCTTTCGTTCGCTACTCGCCCAAGGACTTGGTGAAGGGACGAGAGGGGATGGCTCGTTATTGGCCTCATGTACGGGTGACTGTGGGGTGCCTTTGATTCCTGAGGAAAGTAGGAGAGAAAAAAATCGGCAGGTGAAAACCATTTTCTATGCTGAAGACGGTTCGTCGAAAGCGAGAACTATGAAGTCATTGCAGATCACATGGCGGGCGAGGTGGCATGGCAAGTGGAAAAAACTATACAACTGAATGGGTTGGAAGTCCTTGAAAAAACAGCAAGCGAGTAAGGATCCTCGGCTGCGAGCATAAGCAGCGCGAAACAAAGGGCAACCGTTTCTTGATTTCAAGATTGAGTAGTGGAAAAAAAAGTGAAACCAACTCAGAGGGGATTAAAATCGAAAAGTGAAGACGGTTGGTTCCTTTGTGGGGTTGATGGAAATTCCAATCAACGATCGCTCTGGAAGGATTCTTTTGAACAAGTTTGCAGTACACCATTTGATAAAAATCGTTACACAATGGGCAACATCTAGAGAAGATTTTTGTTCTGCGGTTAGGCTTCAATAGATTTTTAAAACTCTTTCCACTTCTTATTTTATCTTGAAAAAAGCATTCCTCGACAAGTAATCATCGGAATTGCTTCTATTTATTTAGAACAGTTAGTAGCAAGGCAGTAACGGAGAAAATCACGTGCGTATCTGAACGCATTGAAATCATTGACAAAAGAATCTTTTCCGATGATTTTTATCATTGCAAGGTTTTTGAATTTTGTATTGTGCAGGCCACGAACAGAATAAAAACATATTTTGCATCGATTAAAAATGTTCTTTAGTGTAAATAAGTCAATTTTGACCCCATAGAAATTCAGAGTTTCGGTATTTCATTATTTTTCAATCTCAAATTTGAAAATGATGTTTTTTGCTCCATATTTTTTAACTTGACAATATGCGACCGCCTTCACGGACTTTACTCCGAATGGTAGAATGAAAATCAATACATTTCCCATTTTACCAGTGGATATGTCATGTCCTGCTATTGTCACCGATTTCAAGCTTCATTGTTGCCGCAATGGGTTTATTCTACCGCATAAAATCTCAACAAAAGAAGAAAAAACTAGTTGCAAGCCATTCCTTTCCGCACTCTATTTGCAAAAGATCATATCCCTAAAGAATGCGGTTCCTTTGCGGTCCGGATTCCAACGCCAGCCTTTGAGAAGTTCCGACCACGACCACGGCCGTATTTCATTCACTTGTTGCAAAGCCTTTTCCGCTTCGAGCATCCTTCGTCTTCTAAACTTTTCCAAAAGATTTTGGATGCATCTTTTCGATTGGTGATGCAACCCGTCTCGAATGCATATCATTCACCACTTTTCTTCCTTTCCGCATCAGAGTCTTTTTCAACTTTTTCCGAACCTGTCTTGGGCCGTCTTCAAAAAAGCCAGCCGCCACCACCGACCGTATCAATTCCCCCGGACGACCAAAAACAACGCCGAGAAATAGAAAATACACACGGCCATAATACGATCGGCAAACAGCTCAACAATGTTGAACATTTCGCCATGGTATTGTCTTTTTTCCGATCCATTCAAACCAACAAACGCAACGATGACGAGCGGCGCAGCCAGCAGCGGTGGAATTTCGTTTGAGGTTCTCCGAAGCTGACAAATATTGGATCAGATCGGTTGTGATTGCAGATGAGATTGCGAAAAAAAATGCCATCTCCGCTTCCTAATCTGCGGTTCTGTCTAATCGTCGGCGAGAACGTTTTTGAGGCTGGTCCCAATTTATGCGCTTGAGTTAGTAACAATCGAAATGTTCTGGTGATTTTTTTTTCTCTAAGGGACAGATTTGTTGATCTTTTTTGGAATATGACTGTGGGAAGGAATGATTTTTGCAAAATTTGAGTTATTGAAACCATTGCATGCATTTTTTTTTCAATTCTATTCAATAGCGCTAAAAACGGGAGGGATATTTTTAGGATACATATTGTGAATGGAGGTTCAAATATCTGATCACCCAAAAAACAAAACTTACATATTTCTGTATAAAAATCTTGGCTTATACAGGCTCTGCAAGATTTGCATACAAAAAATTAAAGGTTTTCTTCATAATTAATTCAGAACTGTGAGCAATAATTGTATTACAATCTTTAATATCAATTATTTTAATTATTTTAATATTTCGGAAGATTTCAATCGAGATGCAAATGGATTTTTATAAAGACACATGCGTTATTTTTGTAAACTGTGCAGTGCATTTATAATTCAATTTAAGTGTTGATCCAAGAGAGCTCTGTTTTATGTGGAGCAAACACATTGCTGTGTTATTGAATTTTAGCGCGCAACTCCCTCTTCATAGTCATATGCCTTCCCCGACCCACCAGTACATCATGGGGGAGGGAGTGATTATTGTGAATTACACTGGCAAGGTTTATTCACTAATGTGCAAAACTACGCCTCACTACTCGATTTTCCCATGCACCACCATGGGAAAAAAATTGTCATCGAATTTCAAAAAACGACATTGCTTACAAGTTTCAGTATCCCAAAATATGACCCCATATAAGATTTGAGCTCAATCGGACATGATTAAGGGGTGCCTAAAATCCATCAAAGTTTTAAAAAAATTTCCCATGAAAATTTTCCCAAGGGGGGACCAAATTATTATTATCAGACTGAGGCCGGAGTGGCCTGTGCTGCACATAAAAGTCTTCTCCATTCAGCTCGGTCCATGGCTGCACTTCGCCAACCACGCAGTCTGCGGAGGGTCCGCAAATCGACCTGATCGATCCAACTTGTCCGCTGTGCACCTCGCCTTCTTGTTCCCGTCGAATCGTTGTCGAGAACCATTTTCACCGGATTACTGTCCGACATTCTGATTACGTGCCCGGCCCACCGCAGTCTTCCGATTTTCGCGGTGTGAACGATGGATGGTTCTCCCAACAGCTGATCCAACTCGTGGTTCATTCGCCTCCTCCACGTACCGTCCGCCATCTGCACCCCACCATAGATTGTACACTAGGGTGGTTCAAAAAATTGATTTTGCTCCACAGTGCTCATCTGATTCTTTACCATGTTCTGAGTGTCCTCTGAAAATTTGAGCTCATTTGGATTAAAACTGATTTAGCACAAGCCGTTTCAAGTTTGCATGCAAATTAGTATGGAAATTTATTTTTTCATTATACTGTTAATGACGTTTCCCCATTAAGCGCAGGTTAAAAGAAAACCTACATAGCTAAAAGGGATACTCAACAGCTTTCACCCAACGAAAACCGCATGTTGATTAATCGTCCCAATAATTAGTAATCGATTTTAAGACAGGTTGCGAATCTTTAGTAATGATCGTTAAACTTCTTTGAGGGCATCACTGAAATGTGCAGTGCAACATAGTAGCCTGAATTTGTGTGTGCTATCTTTCGCGCCACGAGCAGCAATGTTGCCTGTTGATGAGTTATGCAATTAGCTCCAGAGAACCACGGTATAGATTAAATTCGATTACTAATTATTGGAACGATTAATTGAGATGCGGTTTTCACTGAGTGAAAGCTTTTGAGTATTCCTTTTAGCTATATAGGTTTTCTTTTAACATGCGCTTGATGGGGAAGCGTCATTAACAGTATAATGCAAAAATAAATTCCCCATACTAATTTGCATGCAAACTTGAAACGGCTTGTGCTAAATCAGTTTTAATCCAAATGAGCTCAAATTTTCAGAGGACACTCAGAACATGGTGAAGAATCAGATGAGCACTGTGGAGCAAAATCGATTTTTTGAACCACCCTATTGTACACAGCACTTTCCTTTCGAAAACTCCCAGTGCGTGTTGGTCCTCCACGAGCATCGTCCAGGTCTCGTGTCCGTAGAGAGCTACCGGTCTTATAAGCGTTTTGTAGATAGTCAGTTTGGTACGGCGGCGAACTCTATTCGATCGGAGCGTCTTTACGGAGTCCAAAGTACGTACGATTTCCAGACAATATGCGCCTCCAAATTTTTCTGCTGGTATCGTTATCGGCGGTCACCAATGAGCCCAAGTACACGAATTCTTCAATCATCTCGATTTTGTCACCACCGATAGAAACTCGTGGTGAGTGGCTTACATTGACCTCTCTTGAGCCTCTTCCTATCATGTACTTCGTCTTCGACGTGTTGATGGCTAGTCCAATCCGTTTGGCTTAGCTTTTCAGTCTGATGTAGGCTTCCTCCATTCTCTAAAAAGTTATGTGCCATGATATCAATGTCGAAACCAAATAGCTGAACGGTCTTATTGAAAATCGTACCACTCGTGTTAATCCCGGCTCTTCGTATTACCCTTTCCAAAGCGATGTTGAATAGCAGACACGAAAGACCCTCACCTTGCCGTAACCCTATACGCGTTTCGAAGGGAATCGAGAATGCCCCTGAAACTCGAACTACACACATCACCTGATCCATCGTCGCTTTGATCAACCTATCAGTTAATCTGGAAATCCGTTTTCGTGCATTGGCTGCCATAGCTGAACCCGATCGATTGTATCATATGCGGCTTTGAAGTCGATAGTTAGATGATGCGTGGGCACGTTATATTCCCGGCATTTCTGCAGTACTTGACGAATGGCGAACACCTGGTCCGTGGTGGAGCGTTCGCCCATAAATCCCGCCTGGCACTGCCCCACGAACTCTCCTGCCTGTTAGTGTGTTAGTGTTAGTCGGCGGCATAAGATTTTGGAGAGTACCTTGTACAGCAATGCGATTTCGCAGTAATTGCTGCAATCCAACCTGTCGTCCTTTTTGCAGATGGGATACACGACACCTTCAATCCCCTCCTGTAGCAGTACCTCATCCTCCTAAACCTTGGTAACTACCCAGCGCAGCGCTCTAGTTAGTGCCTCACCAGCGTCTTTAAACAACTCTCCTGGTAGTTGGTCAATTCCAGAGACTTTGTTGTTTTTCAGTCGGCCGATCTTCTCCTGGTTTTCCTGGAGATTCGGAGCCGGAAGTCACATGTCCTGCGCGCGTGCTCCTAGGTTCATCGAAATTAATTTATTGGCTTTCTTCGGTGATAATTATACTACTCAAAGCGAAAGTGAGTAGACGAAAGCAATAAAGATATACAGATTCGATTGACACCGCAAACGAGCGCCAAATGTAAAATGAATAGAATCTGAAGATTAGCAGAGGGTAATTTGGGAGAAAAGCATCGTTGAAATCGCTGTTATTCTGCCTAATGTCCACCTAGGAACGACTTGGATAGTGACGTGGTGATCACTGTACCAAGACAGGCACTGTCGAGAGTTTTGAGCGCAGACATACTGCAACGAGGTAGTGGTCGGATTCAATATTCGCACTGCGGTAGGTGCGTACGTTCGTGATGTCGGAGAAGAATTTACCGTCGATTAGAACGTGGTCGATTTGGTTTTCCGTTACTTGATTAGGTGATTTCCATGTGGCCTTGTGGATATTCTTGCGGGGGAAGAAAGTGCTTCGGACTACCATTCCGCGGGAGGCTGCAAAGTTTATGCATCGTTGGCCGTTGTCGTTCGATACGGTATGCAGACTATCCGGTCCGATGACCGGTCTATACATTTCCTCCCTTCCTACCTGAGCGTTCATGTCACCGAAGACGATTTTGACGTCCCGCAGTGGGCATCCATCGTATGTCTGCTCCAGCTGAGCATTGAATGCTTCTTTCTCGTCGTCGGATCTCCCTTCGTGTGGGCAGTGCACGTTGATGATGCTATAGTTGAAGAAACGGCCTTTTATCCTCAGCTTGCACATCCTTGCGTTGATTGGCTGCCACCCAATCACGCGTTGGTGCATCTTTCCCAGCACTATGAAGCCGGTTCCCAGCTCGTTGGTGGTGTCACAGCTTTGGTAGAAGGTAGCCGCTCGATGCCCGCTTTTCCACACTTTCTGTCCTGTCCAGCAGATTTCCTGCAGCGCTACGACATCGAAGTTGCGGGGATGTAATTCATCGTAGATTATCCTGTCGCAACCTGCGAAGCCTAGCGACTTGCAGTTCCATGTTCCAAGCTTCCAATCGTGATCCTTTATTCGTCGCCTAGGTCGTTGCCGATTGTATCGAGTCGTATTATCTTCTATGTCGTTCGTAATAGTTGTTTTTAAAGGCGGCTTATTGGGCCTGCGCCAACCTCCTGTCTCGTCGGAGGGCCGTCGTGTCAGGGCTGTTTAGCGTCCCACCTAACACCAGGACTTGGGCTTGTGCGCTATGAGCGGCACACGGTCGCTTTGGCGGAGCGTACTTGCGGATACATGCAGCTTTTTATAGAGGTTTAACAGGGCCCACTGTCAAACCCCACCACATCCTAGGCAGGCGCCACAACTCGCAGATGGCCTGGGGAAGGATCGTCAAGCCCTTGGACATAGTCCCTGCTGCTGGGGGACCAAAGGAAAAGTTGAAATTCGAATTTTTGTTTTTGATGTCAAATGACTTAAAAATGCGTGAAACGTCGAGATCTGATGTCATTTAAAAAAATTGAAAGAAATCCATTTTTTCTCTTAGAACATTTTTGGAATTTTTTTCAGATGATGCAATTTTTTTCCATCGAATTTAAGCACTGGACGATACGCAAGCGTTTTCGTAGCCAAAAATATCCCCGTATGCAACATTTGAGCTAAATCGGACATGATTTAGGGCTGCTCAAAATTAATCAAAACTTTTTTTTTCCTTTGTACCAGTACCTTTGAAGAAGAACAAAATCGTGTTATTTTGAAAATCCGATAAAAAAATTCATTGAAAAAAATAAATAAATAACCGCGTAAAAACAAACCTCAGTGTAATAAACATTGCCTAGCAATCTGATAATTTTCTTCGTAAATCTGATCTCAAAAGTATTCAAAGTTACAAAAAAATCAAAATTTTGATAGCAAGATTTTGAGCACCCTTAAATGGGAAAATGGTAAATGCATCATGAAACAATCATAATTATCCTTAAACAATTGAAAAATGCTCCTTAAAAAACTGATCATTTTTCCTTAAATTATTGAACAGATTACCCTCGAATATATAAATAAAATGCTCCGTAAACATTTGAAAAACGTACCGTAGAAACGAAAAAAATGTACCGTAAACAATTGAAAATGCTCCTTAAAAAAACTAAGATTTGCTATGTAACTAATGATAATTGCGCAGTGTCTTGACATAAGAATTATTGTGACATAGTTGAAAAAGTACCTTGAAATTGGCTGTCATAAAGTAGAATCTTATGCACCATTGTATAGCCCCTGGAGTATGAAGCTGATTGTTTTGCTTGGTAACCCTATTCAACGACGCTCCGAAAACTAAGGAAAATGCTCCCTAAAAAGAAGAAATACTCCTTAAATCAATAAAAAATGCTCTTTAACCTGAGAAAATGCTCCTTAAACTAAAAACAGTGCTCCGTAAAAAAAATGAAATGCTTCATAAACTTATACAAAATGCAATCTTAGCCTACAAGCAAATCAAAGCATTGTTAAAGAAATTGTGCACCAGACTGCTCACAGACAAACAGACGTCCCATACAACTGCACATCGCATAAACATGTTTGACGATACGAATTTCATTTCAAAATCACATCGCATATAATGCTAATAGGTTTATTAATCAATTTCCTGCATAACCACAAAAAATATCTTAGTTACAATATAAATATTGTCGCTTCGGTTCCCTTTGTTGTGCTGTCCGAAACATGTTGGGTACCGCACTGTCAAATCGATTGACATTTAGCACCCTATCCTCGCCAGCGACAGTGGAGAGGAAGAGTTACTCATGCAAGATCTGTATTTATTTAACGATAGGTATATTGGCCTTCAACGAATAATTTTGGTTGATTTTATTCCTCCCTATTGTTGATCACTCTCATCCAACCGAATGACTTGATTTCTTTATTTTTGAAATCTTTATAAATCTACGAGGATAAACGAAATTAATTGATAACTTTCGGGTTTAATAAATCAATAAGTCAGCCTTGGGCTGAAAGTCTCGCTAATAAAGATAAAAAAATCAATGAAAAAAATATGTATCGGATTACATAAGTATTTGGTTCCTGTGTTTTACCAAAAGCATATATTTTCAATATAACTTATTAATTCCAATTTGAAACAAATAGGGAAAAGGGCATTTAATATATTTTTTTTCTTGTTTTAAAGAGCGAACAATGGCGCTTAAACCTAAGCCAGACAGTCAGGATAGCCACGACGCAAGTAGCTATAAATTTGAATTCCGGTAGACTTGTCCTTAATAGATGAGCAAACTTCATACACAGTACAAACAGCACGTGCTGTCAAAGCCGTCACCGCCACGCTTCTTTAGGTTTATTTTCAATTGTTTACGGTACATTTTTTTCATTTCTACGGTACACTTTTCAAATGTTTACGGAGCATTTTATATATTTCAAGGTAATTTGTTCAATAATTTAAGGAAAAATGATCAGTTTTTTTAAGGAGCATTTTTCAATTGTTTAAGGATAATTTCATCTGTTTTGATGGACAATTTTTGGGCTGCCCCCTTAAATCATGTCCGATGGATTTCAAATTTTGCATAGGGGCATATTTTAGGGCTTAGGAAATGTTTGCGTAATTTCCGGTTTTTAATTTCGATGAAAAATTGTTTTCGCCATAAGAAATTTCCAAAAAGTCCCAGAACAGTCGATTTTTCAAAAAAAATATTTCCACCTTGTGACGGATTCCACGCAGAATGACACACCGACCAAACTTGATGTTAGTTGATTCGATTGAAACTTGTCACAACTATTTTCGGTAAAAGAGATAGACTATTTTAAACTAATTTAAAACAAAATCGACCCTCGAGTAATTTATGAAAAGGTCTAATGTGTTTTCGAGCAAATTAATTTAAAAAAATTGCATCTCAGAAACCGTTTATTGTACGAAAAAGCTGTCTGAGAACGAACTGTAGGGGGCCAATAGGGCTTTATGGATAAAATATTGAACAAAAAAGCTGCTGTTCATTTTCCTCCTAAGTATTACCGTTTTTGAGATATTTCAATTTTAATTTTCGAAAACTAAAAAATAGTTTGTTTTCCGCCCTTTTTAAAACTTACTCGCGATTCTTCATCACCAACACTAAATTGAAAATTCTTACATGAAATTTCTAAATTTTATACAAGAACATTAGTTATGCACACACACAGCTTCCTGTATGGTTTTGAAAACAGATTTAAAAAAATTGAGTCAGCTGAAAGGAATTCTAGATTACATTGAGAATTAGTCGTATGTGCAAAAGAGAAGCTCTCTTTGCTCACGCTTTCTTCCGCTAATAGATAGGCTAGACTTATAGATTTTTTGCTACTTTGTCACTCCAGTACGCTAGTCAAAGTTATTGACTTTGAGGAATAAATAACATCATTTTTGTTCAAAATTGACCAAGAAATCATAATTCAGCATCAAATATATGTGTTGTCTTGGAAATAGTCAATGTTTCAAAAATGAGCCAAAAATTGCTTCCGCTAAAACTTTTTTATTTTCAACTTCTCCATCAAACAAATGTGTGTTCTGAAGTCAAGTTTTTATGGTAACAATTTGGTAAAAAAATAAATATGGGTTGTAGAATATTTCCATTTTTACAATAATTAACGATTTTTTTCAGTGTAAATTTTTTTTTTTACCGGTATAATATTTTCTCCATAAAGCCCTTTTAGTCTCCTACAATTCGTTCTCAGATAGTTTTTTCGTACAATGATCGGTTTTCAAGTTACAATATTTTTTATAATAATTTACTCGGAATCACATTTGACCTTTTTATAAACTACTCGAGAGTCGTTTTTTTTTAAATTAGTGGAAAATAATCAGTCTGCTGGGCCGATGATATGTGCAAAGTTTCATCCCAGTTAAAGACGATCATGTCGAAATTTCGTTATTTATGTGTCATTCTGCGTATAATGCTTCTTGTTAGAAAAAAAAACAGTTTTGATTAACACGTACGTCCCCAACCCCCATTTTACGACAAAACTCAAAATTCAAAACCATGCAGCTCAGCCAATTTCTAACGGATTTTCAAGCAATCTTCTGGAATCGATCACAAAATTCATATAGTTTTAGGAACCGAGGTCAATTTTTGTGCAATGGCCATGGTTCCGGAGATATTCCGGGGAGTACTGGGGTTACCTCCCTCCCGGAAAAAATGGTCACTGGCAGATCGGCTTCGAAATCCATCGTGCGACATGTCAAACTTCATGATTTTGCAAAACAAGTACACTGGAGTATACTTCGGCGACTTTCGATCGAATTGGCCACCCTCCGGGTGCTTCCAGGGCCTGGTTCCCTTGGGGAAGTGGCCAATATCCGTTCAATCTTGGAACCCATCTTGCGGCATGTCAAACTTCATGATTTTGCAAAACAAGTACACTGGAGTACATTTCGGCGATTTTCGATCGAATTGGCCACCCTCCGGGTGCTTCCAGGGCCTGGTTCCCTTGGGGAAGTGGCCAATTTTCGTTGAATCTTGGAATCCATCTTGCGACATGTCAAACTTCATGATTTTGCAAAACAAGTACAATGGAGTAAATTTCGGCGATTTTCGATCGAATTGGCCACCCTCCGGGTACTTCCAGGGCCTGGTTCCCTTGGGGAAGTGGCCAATATTCGTCCAATCTTGGAACCCATCTTGCGACATGTCAAACTTCGTGATTTTGCAAAACAAGTACACTGGAATACACTTCGGCGACTTTCGATCGAATTGGCCACCCTCCGGGTGCTTCCAGGGCCTGGTTCCCTTGGGGAAGTGGCCAATATCCGTTCAATCTTGGAACCCATCTTGCGGCATGTCAAACTTCATGATTTTGCAAAACAAGTACACTGGAGTACATTTCAGCGATTTTCGATCGAATTAGCTACCCTCCGGGTGCTTCCAGGGCCTGGTTCCCTTGGGGAAGTGGCCAATTTTCGTTGAATCTTGGAATCCATTCTGCGACATGTCAAACTTCATAATTTTGCAAAACAAGTAAACTGGAATCCATTTCGGTAGTTTTCGATCGGATTGGCCACCTTCCGGGTACTTCCATTCGCTGATTGATATTTTACCGGTGGTGGCCTGATAGATCATTTGCAGCCAGTGGCGGCATCACGCCTTTGGTGATTGGCGGCGGCGTGGTTCGGCGTGAACCAGTTTCAAGCGCCAAAATTTCTTCAGAAGTATCTCCAGGAATTCTTCCAGAAGTTCCTTTACGAGTTTTTTCAAAAGATCGTCAAGAAATTCCTTTGGATATTCCTCCAGATATTTCTCCATAAGTGCCTCTGGAAAATTCTTCCAGATACTCCTCCCGGATTTCGTCTGGAAGTTCCTTTAGGAAGCTTTTCCAAGAATTCCTCCAGGAATTCCTCCAGGAATTCCTACGGAATTTCTTCCAGGAATTCCTACGGAAGTTCCTCCAGGAAATCCTACGGAAGTTCCTCCAGGAATTCCTACGGAGGTTCCTCCAGGAATTCCTACGGAGGTTCCTCCAGAAATTCCTACGGAATTTCCTCCAGGAATTCCTACGGAAGTTCCTCCAGGAATTCCTACGGAAGTTCCTCCAGGAATTCCTACGGAAGTTCCTCCAGGAATTCCTACGGAAGTTCCTCCAGGAATTCCTACGGAAGTTCCTCCAGGAATTCCTACGGAAGTTCCTCCAGGAATTCCTACGGAAGTTCTTCCAGGAATTCCTACGGAAGTTCCTCCAGGAATTCCTACGGAAGTTCCTCCAGGAATTCCTCCGTAAGTTCCTCCAGGAATTCCCCCGGAAGTTCCTCCAGGAATTCCTCCGCAAATCCCTCAAGGAATTCTTTCCTAAGTTCCTCCGGAAGTTCCTCCAGGAATTCCTACGGAAGTTCCTCCAGGAATTCCTACGGAAGTTCCTCCAGGAATTCCTACGGAAGTTCCTCCAGGAATTCCTACGGAATTTCCTCCAGGAATTCCTCCGGAATTTCCTCCAGGAATTCCTCCGGAATTTCCTCCTGGAATTCCTCCAGGAATTTCCTCCAGGAATTCCTCCAGAATTTCCTCCAGGAATTCCTCCAGAATTTCCTCCAGGAATTCCTCCGGAATTTTCTCCAGGAATTCCTCCGGAATTTCCTCCAGGAATTCCTCCGGAATTTCCTCCAGGAATTCCTCCGGAATTTCCTCCAGGAATTCCTCCGGAATTTCCTCCAAGAATTTCTCCCGAAGTTCCTCCAGGAATTCCTCCGGAAGTTCTTTCAGAAATTCATCCGGAAGTTCTTTCAGAAATTCATCCAGAAGTTCTTTAAGGAACTCCTTCGGAAGTTCCTCCAGGAATTCCTCCCGAAGTTCCTCCAGGAATTCCTCCCGAAGTTCCTCCAAGAAGTTCCTCCAGTTATTCCTCCGGGAGTTTCTCCAGGAATTCCTCTGGAAGTTCCTCCAGTAATTCCTCTAGAAGTTCCTACATTTATTCCTCCGGAAGTTCCCCCAGTACTTCCTCCGAAGTTTTCTAGTAATTCCTCTGGAAGTTCCTTCAGTAATTCCTCCGGAAATTCGTACCGGAAGTTCCTTCAGGAATTCCTGCCGAAGTTCCTCCGGGAATTCTTCCGGACGTTCCTTCAGGATTTATCCAATATGCTCCACCAGGAATTCCCCCGGAAATTCCTCCAGGAATTCATCCGGAAAATCCTCCAGAAATTTGGTAGTCAATTCCAGTTTCCAGAGGAATTCCTGGAGGAACTTCCGGAGCAATTCCTGGAGGAACTTCTGGAAGAATTCATGGAGAAACTTTCGGAGGAATTCCTGGAGAAACTACCGGAGGAATTCTCGGAGGAACCTCCGGAGGAACTCCTGGAGGAACTTCCCGATGAATTCCTAGAAGAGCTTCCGGAGGAATTCCTGAAGGAACTTCCAGACGAAATCCAAGAGGAGTTTCTGGAGTAACTTCCCAAAGGCACCTACGGAGGAATTTCTTGACGATCTTTAAAAAAAAACTAGTGGAACTTCTGGAAGAATTCCTTGATGAATTTCTGAAGAAATTTTGGCGCTTGAACTGGTTTACGCCGATCCACTCCACCGCTGATCACTAACGGCGTGACGCCGCCGCCGCTGCCTGAAAATGATCTATCACGCCACCGCCGGTAAAATATCAATCAGCGCACAGGTCTACCTAGAAGTACCCGGAAGGTGGCCAATTCGATCGAAAATCACCGAAATGGACTTCAGTATACTTGTTTTGCAAAATCATGTAGATTGACATGTCGCAAGATGGGTTCCAAGATTGAACGGATATTGGCCACTTCCCCAAGGGAACCAGGCCCCGGAAGCACCCGGAGGGTGGCCAATTCGATCGAATGTCGCCGAAATGTACTCCAGTGTACTTGTTTTGCAAAATCATGAAGTTTGATATGTCGCAAAATGGGTTCTAAGATTGGACGGATATTGGCCACTTTCGCAAGGAACCAGGCCCTGGAAGCACTCGGAGGTGGCTAATTCGGTCGAAAGTCGCCGAAATGTACTTCAGTGTGCTTGTTCTGCAAAATCATGAAGTTTGACATGTCGCAAGATGGGTTCCATCTTGCGACATGTCAAACTTCATGATTTTGCAAAACAAGCACACTGAAGTATTTCGGCGACTTTCGATCGAATTGGCCACCTCCGAGTGCTTCCAGGGCCTGGTTCCTTGCGAAAGTGGCCAATATCCGTCCAATCTTTGGAACCCATTTTGCGACATATCAAACTTCATGATTTTGCAAAACAAGTACACTGGAGTACATTTCGGCGACATTCGATCGAATTGGCCACCTCCGGTGCTTCCGGGCCTGGTTCCTTTGGGGAAGTGGCCAATATCCGTTCAATCTTGAACCCATCTTGCGACATGTCAATCTACATGATTTTGCAAAACAAGTATACTGAAGTCCATTTCGGTGATTTTCGATCGAATTGGCCACCTTCCGGGTACTTCTAGGTAGACCTGTGCGCTGATTGATATTTTACCGGCGGTGGCGTGATAGATCATTTTCAGGCAGCGGCGGCGGCGTCACGCCGTTAGTGATCAGCGGTGGAGTGGATCGGCGTAAACCAGTTCAAGCGCCAAAATTTCTTCAGAAATTCATCAAGGAATTCTTCCAGAAGTTCCACTAGTTTTTTTTTAAAGATCGTCAAGAAATTCCTCCGTAGGTGCCTTTGGGAAGTTACTCCAGAAACTCCTCTTGATTTCGTCTGGAAGTTCTTCAGGAATTCCTCCGAAGCTCTTCTAGAATTCATCGGGAAGTTCTTCCAGGAGTTCTCCGGAGGTTCCTCCGAGAATTCCTCCGGTAGTTTCTCCAGGAATTCCTCCGAAGGTTTCTCCATGAATTCTTCCAGAAGTTCCTCCAGGAATTGCTCCGGAAGTTCCTCCAGGAATTCCTCTGGAAACTGGAATTGACCACCAAATTTCTGGAGGATTTTCCGGATGAATTCCTGGAGGAATTTCCGGGGGAATTCCTGGTGGAGCATATTGGATAAATCCTGAAGGAACGTCCGGAAGAATTCCCGGAGGAACTTCGGCAGGAATTCCTGAAGGAACTTCCGGTACGAATTTCCGGAGGAATTACTGAAGGAACTTCCAGAGGAATTACTAGAAAACTTCGGAGGAAGTACTGGGGGAACTTCCGGAGGAATAAATGTAGGAACTTCTAGAGGAATTACTGGAGGAACTTCCAGAGGAATTCCTGGAGAAACTCCCGGAGGAATAACTGGAGGAACTTCTTGGAGGAACTTCGGGAGGAATTCCTGGAGGAACTTCGGGAGGAATTCCTGGAGGAACTTCCGAAGGAGTTCCTTAAAGAACTTCTGGATGAATTTCTGAAAGAACTTCCGGATGAATTTCTGAAAGAACTTCCGGAGGAATTCCTGGAGGAACTTCGGGAGGAATTCCTGGAGGAAATTCCGGAGGAATTCCTGGAGGAAATTCCGGAGGAATTCCAGGAGGAAATTCCGGAGGAATTCCTGGAGGAAATTCCGGAGGAATTCCTGGAAGAAATTCCGGAGGAATTCCTGGAGGAACTTCCGTAGGAATTCCTGGAGGAACTTCCGTAGGAATTCCTGGAGGAACTTCCGTAGGAACTTAGGAAAGAATTCCTTGAGGGATTTGCGGAGGAATTCCTGGAGGAACTTCCAAGGGAACCAGGCCCTGGAAGTAGCCGGAGGGTGGCCAATTCGATCGAATGTCGCCGAAATGTACTCCAGTGTACTTGTTTTGCAAAATCATGAAGTTTGATATGTCGCAAAATGGGTTCCAAGATTGGACGGATATTGGCCACTTTCGCAAGGGAACCAGGCCTTGGAAGCACTCGGAGGGTGGCCAATTCGATCGAAAGTCGCCGAAATGTACTTCAGTGTGCTTGTTTTGCAAAATCATGAAGTTTGACATGTCGCAAGATGGGTTCCAAGATTGAACGGATATTGGCCACTTCCCCATGGGAACCAGGCCCTGGAAGTAGCCGGAGGGTGGCCAATTCGATCGAAAGTCGCCGAAATGTACTCCAGTGTGCTTGTTTTGCAAAATCATGAAGTTTGACATGTCGCAAGATGGGTTCCAAGATTAAACGGATATTTGCCACTTCCGCAAGGGAACCAGGCCCTGGAAGCACCCGGAGAGTGGCCAATTCGATCAAAAGTCGCCGAAATGTACTCCAGTGTACTTGTTTTGCAAAATCATGAAGTTTGATATGTCGCAAGATGGGTTCCAATATTGGACAGATATTGACCACTTCCCCAAGGGAGCCAGACCCTGGAAAACACCTGGTGGTGGCCAATTCGATCAAAAGTCGTTGAAATGTACTCCAGTGTACTTGTTTTGCAAAATCATGAAGTTTGACATGTCGCACGATGGATTTCGAAGTCGATCTGCCAGTGACCATTTTTTCCGGGAGGGAGGTAACCCCAGTACTCCCCGGAATATCTCCGGAACCATGGCCATAGCAAAAAAATTGACCTCGGTTCCCAAAACTATAGGAATTTTGTGATCGATTCCAGAAGATTGCTTGAAAATCCGTTAGGAATTGGCTGAGCAGCGTGGTTTTGAATTTTGAGTTTTGTCATAAAATGGGGGTTGGGGACGTACGTGTTAATTTTGAGCAACCCTTAATCATGTCCGTTCAGTTTTTATTTATTTATTTAGTCTACATCTAAACAGATAACACTGAATCAACAATTTGACGCCACAATACACAGTTCAAGGCCACATCTCTCCTTCCTCGAATACGCCCCACGCTCGCCAAGTCGTTGTGCATCTGGTCTGCCCACCTCGCTCGCTGCGCTCCACGCCGTCTGGTACCTGCCGGATCGGAAGCGAACACCATCTTTGTAGGGTCGCTGGCCGGCATTCTTGCAACATGTCCTGCCCATCATACCCTTCCGGCTTTAGCTACCTTCTGGATACTGGGTTCGCCGAAGAGCTAGGCGAGCTCGTGGTTCATTCTTCGCCGCCACACACCGTCTTCGTGCACACCGTCAAAAATGGACCTAAGCACCCGTCTCTCGAATACTCCGAGTGCTTGCAAGTCCTCCTCGAGCATTGTACATGTTTCATGTCCGTAGATGACAACCGGTCTTATTAGCGTCTTGTACATGACACATTTGGTGCGGTGGCGAATCTTTTTTGACCGCAGTTTCTTCTGGAGCCCGTAGTAGGCCTGACTTCCACAGATGATGCGCCTTCGTATTTCACGACTGACATTGCTATCAGCCGTTAGCAAGGATCCGGGGTAGACGAATTCCTCGACCACCTCGAAGGTATCCCCGTCTATCGTAACACTGCTTCCCAGGCGGGCCCTGTCGCGCTCGGTTCCGCCCACAAGCATGTACTTTATCTTTGACGCATTCACCACCAGTCCAACTTTTGTTGCTTCACGTTTCAGGCGGGTGTACAGTTCTGCCACCTTTGCAAATGTTCGGCCGACAATGTCCATGTCATCCGCGAAGCAAATAAATTGGCTGGATCTGTTGAAAATCGTACCCCGGCTGTTACACCCGGCTCTCCGCATGACATCTTCTAGCGCAATGCTGAACAATAGGCACGAAAGTCCATCACCTTGTCTTAGACCCAGGCGCGATTCGAACGAACTGGAGTGTTCGCCCGAAATCTTCACACAGTTTTGCACACCATCCACCGTTGCTTTGATCAGTCTGGTATGTTTCCCAGGGAAGCTGTTCTCGTCAATAATTTTTCATAGCTCTACGCGGTCTATACTGTCGTATGCCGCCTTGAAATCAACGAACAGATGATGCGTTGGAACCTGGTATTCACGGCATTTTTGAAGGATTTGCCGTACTGGTCCGTTGTCGAGCGGCCGTCAACGAAGTCGGCTTGATAACTTCCCACGAACTCATTCACTAATGGTGACAGACGACGGAAGATGATCTGGGATATCACTTTGTAGGCGACATTAAGAATGGTGATCGCTCGAAAGTTCTCACACTTCAGCTTGTCGCCTTGTCTTCTTCTTCTTCTTATTGGCATTACATCCCAACACTGGGACAGAGCCGCCTCGCAGCTTAGTGTTCATTAAGCACTTCCACAGTTATTAACTGCGAGGTTTCTAAGCCAGGTTACCATTTTTGCATTCGTATATCATGAGGCTAGCACGATGATACTTTTATGCCCAGGGAAGTCGAGATAATTTCCAATCCGAAAATTGCCTAGACCGGCACCGGGAATCGAACCCAGCCACCCTCAGCATGGTCTTGCTTTGTAGCCGCGCGCCTTACCGCACGGCTAAGGAGGGCCCACCGCCTTGTAGATGGGGCATATAACCCCTTCCTTCCACTCCTACGGTAGCTGTTCATTTTCCCAGATTCCGACTATCAATTTGTGCAGGCAAGTGGCTAGCTTTTCCGGGCCCATCTTGATGAGCTCAGCTCCGATACCACCCTTTCCAGCTGATTTATTGGTCTTTAGCTGTTGGATGGCATCCTTAACTTCCCTCAATGTGGGGGCTGGATGGCTTCCATCGTCCGCTGAACTGACGTAGTTATCTCCTCCGCTGCCTTGACTTTCACTGCCTGTACTATCAGCGCATTCAAATGTTCCTCGTAGTGTTGCTTCCACCTTTCGATCACCACACGTTCGTCCGTCAAGATGCTCCCATCCTTATCCCGGCACATTTCGGCTCGCGGCACGAAGCCTTTGCGGGATGCGTTGAGCTTCTGGTAGAACTTGCGTGTTTCTTGAGAAACATATACCATCGCCAATGGTATATGCGGCGAAAATGTGGCGATTTATCACAGATTGCCTTTACTGTTATTGTAACTCTTTTGGTCGCAAAACAGTTATTCGACTTCGAAAAAGTGAAATCAGAATTGCGTACATAATGTGAAAACAATTTTTAAAAAATTCCGCGGAAAAAAAATTAAAATTTCGTTTCGTTTCGAAAAATTTCGAATTTAGTGAACCTTGATTTCGTATCGTTTCGAAATATCGAAAGAAATCTTTATTTCGTTTCGTTTCGATCCGAATCAACATTGACATTTTAAATTTCGTTTCGTTTCGTTTCGTTAGGAAAAAGTGTGTTATCGCATACCCTTAATTTGAGCACTTACCCAAGCTAATTTAGTAAAATGTAGTCACGTAACGACTGTTCTGGTGTTGGTTTTTCATTATAGCACCCAAATGAGTGTTATAATGAATATTATGCAACCCATTTGAGTTGCATAATGTTCATTAAAGCATCCATTTCTTTGGTATGGAAAAGTAGGCCGTTTTATAACTCAAAGACGAACTGTAAACCAGATATCATGATCAGGAATTGCAAAAAATCCATTACAGCACTCATTTGGGTGCTATAATGAAAAACCAACATTAGAACAGTAGTAACATGACCACATTTAGCTCAATTAGCTTGGGTGAGTGTTTAAATAGTGTATTCTCCGTGTCGCATAATAAATGAAATACTTTAATGGGCATGACATCAAATTCTTCAAAGGCAGGTTTATCTATCGCTTTATAGTCTGTCGAGCAAACAATGGCCCGATGACATAAAATATGTTTGTTTCCTGCAGCAGCATGATATGTTGGCAAAATTGATCATGTGAAGTAAATAAAATTGTACCATTTTGGTACAGATTTATCATATTAAAGCCCATTTTTCGTCATTGCAAAAAATAGCGTGTGAAACTCGTTGCAAAATTCGATTTTTTCAGCACTCGTAGTATTAACGTAACGTACAACTCGTGTTGAAATAATCATTTTTTTTTTGCAACTAGTTGCACAAACTACTATTAAAATATTGGTGCCTGAGTGAAAATTTGCATTTTTTATTAAAATTCTAGAAAATAAAGGGACAGTATTAGGTGTCAGTGTTTGAGAAATTTGAATCTTAGGATCTAAAACATTGAGTAAGCGTTGAGTGACCCCAAGAAACGGAAAGTTGATGTAAACGTCGCGTTTTTAGTGAAAAGAAATTTCACTTAAGTTGTTCGAAAACTGTTTCTGTGTTGAGAGATCATTGGATCATTAAAAAAGTTGGCAAAGCTTCAAAGGTAAGGAGCTCATTTAGCATAAATTTACAATATTGATTAAAATTATTTGTGGAATTTTGAAGCTCTTTTCACTAGTGCAAACACCAAATCTGAAAATGCAGCACGTGTCAGTTTTGCTGTTGGTGAAATTTTGTCAAAGCAGTTGAAACTATTCCAATTTCTAGAACGGACAACTTGTTAAAGAATGCATATCAACTGTTCTTGACATTGTCTGTCCTAAGGAAAAGCCTCCTTCAGTAGCATTAGTTTGTCGCGGAACACGGTGAAGATTAAAAGTTCTCGACGAAGATTTGAAAACTTAGTTATGTGAAAAAGACGCCTGCCTCAGATTATATATTCCCGCAAGTGATGAAAATACTGTTGTGAAAAACATGGTACAGGTAGCTATCTTCTCATGGGGAATTGTAGATCGTCTTCAAATCACAAAGGAATTGGCAGTTTTGATTCCAATGAGTGGAATAGACTCGAGGAACTCAACCACCAATTACAAATGATGTTGACAGACATGGAAGCAGAATACGTAGATTTGCTGTTTTAGCGGGAAGTTTGTTGACAGCCGTGGTACAATGCTTGAAAGATTTTATTCGCTTCGAAACGAAATCGCACATTCTTTACCAGATAAAAGAAAATCGAGCTGAATGATCCTGAATAGGTAAATGAATAGCTTTTACGTTAAAGCTTTTAAAACAAAATTAATACGACAAGTAAGTAAGACGAATTTGTACTATTCCATAAGGCCGTCTTAAGTGTCTCGTACTTGACTCGACTTGAAGAAATTAATACTTTGGCACAGTTGGTTACTGAAAACTGGAACATTTCCCTCATCTGATGTTTTCAAGCTGTTTACTGTTATGAACCTCCAATGTACAAACGAGCTTAAATTTAATCTTCAAAAAGAAACATTTCTCCTAAGATTTTCTCTCTTCGGAAACACTGTGGACAGCTCTTTTGAAGAATAAAAGCAGTAAAAACTTGGAATCCTGGGAATCAGTATGCGTCGAGTATTGTAGTAGCGAACAATTCCATGTTTCCCATTCTATTTTCAACCAAAAGACCTACTGCGTAGAAAGAAAACGAAATATAAACAAAAAATATTAATTTTGTACACCTTAAAATTATATTAGTTTTTTTCTAAAGAGTTTTGAGCCATTCTGGAGAAATGAAGAAAAGAAAACATTCGTTATTTTGAAAACATTAAAAAAATGTATCAAATATTTTCTGGTACGCCAGCAAGTGATAATTCTGAAAATTGGCCCGTGGCTTGAAAAGGTTCGGCAGGCCTGTACGTAATTAGTTTACGGCCTCTATGAACTCTGGGGCTACTACGAACTTTTTGAAAACTGTCAAATATGATGATGTTTCAATTTTAAAGAACACTCGCGCTTCTCTCTAATAGTATGTCAAAATGGATGCCGAGTTTGTCACAAGAAACTTCGTCGGTGGTTCCATTTCCTTTTGCCCATAAGGAAGTGATGCATGTTATAGAACCTGTCCCAAACATCATAGAACTAGCTCTGGCCAATTACGAAATAGAAATTATGATTTCGTCAAAATGTTATGTTGTGTTTGAAAAACAATTTTCACTTTATCAATTGATGATCTTTTTCCAAATGGGCGTAATAGATTTCAACCTTGGGCTTTGAACAGCGCTTGTAAAATCTTACCAAATCGATAACCTCATAATAACTGTGCGCTTTATTCAGGACAACCAATTTTTTTTTAATCTTTCGTTTATTTTGGAGGCTCAATTGCCGTGAAGCGTTACGGAGCCGAAATCAAGTTTAACAATTCATTTCTTAAATCTTGTACATAATGTTAGTTTTGTGGAACCGAAAGACTCGCGGTTTGGTCGAGGTTAGGGAATACAATAATATAGTAGGAAAGGAAGGGAATATAGGGTGCTTAAGTAATTACGATTCTGATGTTCACATAGTTGACATTCTTGGCGATGTTTCACATCTGTAACGGGACAAACATTTTTTTGGGAGACAACAATGAGAGGAAGACATACGAAAGGGGTTAACGACAGACATTGAAATGGACAAAGAGAGGAAGACATTCGATATGGGGTACGACAGAGAAAGGGGTGTGCAGACTAAGATCACAATCTTACATCAGCAACTTTCACAAATTGGTGGACGAGGGACATGTATTCGAGATCAAGGCCCGCCAACACTTCTCTAATAGGCTTTGGTTGTTTTCCTCGGACACGGAGATGTTCAGTTAATGAAGATTGAGGGTTTTGTTCAAGCAGCTTCTCGAAGTTGTTAATGACCAATGGATTGAGAACCTCGCAGCGGATGAGGAACCAAAGCGATAATTCCGCGAAACGATAATCCCGCAGTACTCCCGCAAGTACTTCCAGACTCATCGTATGAGTCGAGTTCATACAACCAAACGCGATACGGAGACAGCGGTACTGAATCCGTTAAAGCTTCAGCATGTGTGTTTTTGCCGCGGACTGGAAGTAGAAACTACCGTATTCGAGGACCGACAGAATGGTTGTTCGGTACAACGTGATAAGATCTTCGGGATGCGCTCCCCACCAAGTTCCCGTTATCGTTCGCATGAAGTTGATTCTTTTCTGTCATTTTTGTGTCAGATACGCAATGTGCTTCCAAAAGGTACATTTAGAGTCGAACCAGACCCCGAGGTATTTAGAAGACATGCTATGAGTGATTGCCTTACCCATCAGTTGGAGCGGGAACCGGCTTATGTTTTTTTGAAAAGACAACCAACTCAGTTTTCTCCGGAGAGAATGCGATACCCAGCTTTAAAGCCCAAGTGGACAAATTGTCCAGAGTATCTTGCAACGGTCATTGCAGATCCACTGCGGTTGGCCCCGAAACGGATACAACACAATCATCTGCAAGCTGTCTTAACGAGCAATTTAGCATGAGACATTCATCAATGTCTCTGACGTAAACATTGTAAAGAGGAGGACTTAAACATGAGCCCTGAGGGAGACCCATGTAGCTAATTCGTGAAGTTGCCGAGTCACCATAAAAAAAACTCATACGCTTCTCTGCCAACAAATTGTACAAATAGTTGTTCAAAATTGGTGAAAGTCCACACTCGTGGAGTTTGTCGGATAAGACATCGACGCAAACTGAATCAAAAGCCCCCTTAATGTCCAAAAACACTGAGCCCATTTGCTCTTTTTTAGCGAAGGTAAGCTGAATTTCTGAAGAAAGCAACGCAAGACAACCGTTCGTTCCCTTACCCCTGCGGAAACCAAATTGTGTATCTGACAACAAACCATTCGATTCAATCCATTCGTCTAGCCGGAAGAGAATCATCTTCTCCAACAACTTCCGAAGGCAGGACAACATCGCGATGGGGCGATACGAATTACAATCCGACGCGGGTTTTCCAGGCTTTTGGATGGCCCTCACTTGCCTCCGATCATCCGGAACAATGTTGCACTCCAGTAACTGGTTGAACAAGCTTAACAGGCGCCTCTTCGCGACGTCTGAGAGGTTTTTGAGCAAATTGAACCTTATTCTATCCATCCATGGAGCAGAATAGTTACACGAAAGGAGAGCAAGCGAGAATTCAATCATCGAAAAGGGCCGATCCATATTATCCCTGTCAGCAAAAGCATCACGTGACACTTGCTTCACCGGCACCGAATCCGGACAAACTTTCTTTGCAAAATCGAGTATCCACCGCGACGAGCTTTCACGATCTTCGTTTACGGACGACGCGTTGCGCATTCTTCTCCCGACGGTCCACAGAGTTTTCATTGAGGTTTCGCGCGCTAAACCTTCAACAAAAGTGCGCCAATATCCACGTCTCTTCACTTTGATCAGCTTCTTGAACTTGAACTGGATCTCGAGCGCGATGTACCGTTTGGTTGCGCATTAACCTCCATATTCCACATCTTATAAAAAGATCCAATTTTATGCCTTTGACCTCATAATCACTAGAAATGCGGCCGATCGAAAGATACTGGTCTGGAATGAAAACACGAGCTTCGGAAGCCTGATCATTAAGATTAAGATTGATCATTACGGAACATAAAATGTTGATTTGGCCTTTCGCGTCAACAATTCGTATTGATTCATAACTCCTACGTCAACATTACGTCAACATCAGATCATGCTTCCGAATAAAATTCATGAATTTTGATACCCATATTGCCAGGGTTTCTTCAAAATGAGTTTGTAGCCACTTTAGGTCCCACGGGAACCTGTTCCAGGATGACCGGTCTGTTGTCAAACCACCAGTCGCTGGAGTCGCTTTTCACGCGAAGGATACGTGCCGCGTTAATTAACCCTTTCCTTCCCATGGTAGCTGTGGAGCTCCATCAAATTATGCACCTTCCAACATTCATCGAATTGTTTCAACAACAAAATGTACCCCAATGTAGAAAATACAGACGTAGTCCCACGTCAAAACAGGATAATTGAATGGATAGAAGGAAACTGTTGAATAGAAGATGAACTGGAATTGCAAAAAAAAAAAATACAGAATCAATCTCGTCGCTTCTTTTTGCTAGTATGCGTGCTGCTGAAAAATTACAAAAGTAAAAAGCAAATCAAATTTATTCTCATTTTTTTGTTTTTCATAGGTTGAACAAAAAAGGGATTAAATATGAAGTCCAGCAGCAATAATTGTAATTATAATTCCCTTTTTACTAGATTTTTCTCGATTTTGCACTGATCTAAAATTGTCACATAGCATTTAATATCATTTAATTTTTATTGAATCATTAGAATTTTTTTAAACTTGTTGTATGGGTTTAAGGGAATCACAATAAAAAATACGACTGAAAAAAGTCGTGTGGAAACAAAGTTCGGAGTAGGTACAACTTAACAGTCTTCGAATATTTTTGACAGTTTCCCAGTCACACTCGTTTAAACAAATTCGGTCTCCAGATGTTGGTCTGTTGTTTTGCATTTATCCCTGAAGCTCATTTCCACCAATAACAAATCAATTTACATTTTAAACACCGAAAATTCCTGGATCTCGTGCTATAACCGCGTGGCTCTAAAAACAAATCTCAGCCACACAGGCATGAACACAGCAGATGTTGAGCCCCCAGCTTTAGACCAACAAGAAGCGAAATCCCTTTTGGTCATGTTTTTCTTATCGCTCGAGGCCACATCGCCCGGGTGTGGGTCGTCCATCTCTAGGAGAAGAAGTCGCCGTCAAAAATTATGATAATTGAAATCTGTTTTCGTTCAGTTACTGGCTCCGCACGGACGAAAGGACTTCTCCGGTGGTGGCGGCAAAAGGCGCTAAGGTGTGAATTATTGCCCAAGGGTCTATGGCTCGGGGCAATGGATTTATGATCCGGAATTTTCGGACCACTGGGAAAACAACAAATTAAACAAAGGCTGCCTCCTGGGAGGTGGGAAGCGGTTTTATTGCACGTCCGGAAATTTCCGTAAATTCCGATTATTAAGACGCCAGATGTGGGAAAATACGTACCCTTGGTTTGCTGAGGTAGAGAGGCCTGTCCGCGTTGGTGAAAGGGAGAGATGATGTCACTCGTGTTTGATACTGCACGATGGAAGAATAATGATACGCTTAGTCCTAGGTCAGTATGAGAAAGAAGGGTATATTTTTAGCTACCCAGATGTGTCGAACCTGGTGCAGATTGTCACCTTCTTCAGTTGAAAAATGATCCTCGAAAAGGTAAGTTTGCTTGTCGTTTCAATCATGGTGGGGGTTGTTTCGTGGGAAGTAATTCAATGCTGCTACCATGGCTGTGAAAAACAGTTTCTTCCTCAAGACGCTCGTTTCGTGAACTTCAGTGAACTTGAATGACACCAGCCCGGTAGAGTTTCTCCAATTACTAGAAATCTTGTTTCCCATCGCTCACGCTTCCTCACTCAATCAATGCCAATGCCATTGTTGGGAAAATTACGCGAGACGACACTTTACATGACGATGCCGCCGCAGCCGCTGGCGACAATTGGAATATTTCCACGGATTTTCGCTGTTCTCCATGGCGGCGGTGACGACGTCATCGAAAAATGTCTTCCTTGTACGAAAATACTTTGTCACCAGCACGTCTAAATCGGACCAACCTTTGGCAACGGTAACCGGTGACGATGACAACG
Organism: Armigeres subalbatus; assembly: GCF_024139115.2. NCBI lineage: Eukaryota > Metazoa > Arthropoda > Insecta > Diptera > Culicidae > Armigeres > Armigeres subalbatus. Next base: position 410,510,163 of record NC_085140.1, on the reverse strand, counting down.
GAATCGAAATAACACCAGGGGAAGTGTAAATTTAAACAAGAGGCGCACTAACGACGACCTGAGGTTGAGGTGGATTTTTATAAATCGATATACGGTGGCCCTCCACAATGAATTGTTGCTGGCAGTTGCATTTCCCTTGCTTCTTCAAGCAATCGGATTGCACTCATCATTGTCATCAATGCCTGACATCGCAATTCTAGCAGGAATGCGTCAGATTTGTATGTGCGTTTGAGGTTTAAAGCAGTTAGATTTTAATATTTTTTTATTTTTATTGATCTTTAATTCAATTTGCTAAGAATAGTAGATCCATCTTGATCTGAACATTTGTGCATGATTTCAACTTACGACTTTTAACATTTAATCAAATATTTTATTATAATTTAACGTTTTCTTCAGAATCATCGAGAACCTCCTAGAGCATGTGAACTCATTCGTCAACAGCACGTGCCTCAAAATACCGTTGCCGTTGCTTCCCGGTGGCGTTGTCGCTGCCTACGCATAAATATCACGTACCCAACATCTCATTGAGCATAAATCAGGCACAATTTCGGTTATCCGTCAGCACGTAATAACATCCCTCGCAGCAAATATATGACTAACAGCCCAACACACCAGTGCACAACTTCGCGCTTTCGCTATCAACTTGTTTCAAATATGTAGTACGTATTGTACCCTTTGCCAGCCCTCCTCCGATTTTCCAGCTAGCTTTTATTTTTTACATTAGACGTCCTCTTCGGCCGACTGCATATCTCTTGATCACCGTACCTAAGCCGACAACCAGAGGCAAATTATTTTATTCACTCGCTTTGCGTCCCGTCGGCCGTTGTCGTCGAAGTTGGCATAAAAAATCATATCCCAATCCAATCCCCGGTCCCGCGCAGCATCAGCCGCCTCAACAGCACATACGGCCTAAGCCATCACACTCGTCGCATGGGCCAGGCCAGGTTGCCGGTGTCGTCCCATTCCACTAGCCAGCAGCAGCAGTTAGTTGTTTGCACCATAGCGTGCGCAGTCAGAGCAGCGAACAAATTGAAATCATAATAGACTTGTAGGTTTTTCATTTCGCATCGCTTCCTCGTTATGCATAATGCGATCCGCTCGAATCCGTTGGTAGAACTGCGACTAACTAGACCTCTGCGCCGTCATCTTGATCAGAATCCTTACCCCGTGCAAAAACGAAGTGTACATCACATTCTTGTTGTCAATAAAAGTGTGGCTCTGAATAAACTTTGCATTTCAGTTTTAAAAATACTAACTCAGCCAATTCTTCTACGATGATTTCAATATCATCAATCTGTCTTGCACATCTGTCCAAAGGCATACAATCGAATCATAAGGTCATACATTGTAAAACGGTGCGCAAGTCTAGTCGAGACTTGGACTAGCGATCTAAGAATCAACAAAAAGATGTTATAAGTGAAGTGAAATGCAAATTGGTATCTGAAAGTTCTTATGGTTCATACGAAACAATCTCTGTATCAATTAGTTCTTAATAACAGACAAACGTTAAAATTTTCGCATAAAGCCCAGACTGGAATCGATCAGCCACCAGTGGCGTCTATCAGCAGCAACCGTTTTCCTAAATCCTGTACAATGGTATGTATACCAGCTCGCACAAGAATCCGATAGAACAAACCGGTTAGATTACGACAAACAACGTGGCGGCGGCGGCGTGGTGCCTTTGGGCTTTAGCCCTCCACCACCCTTCACAACGGATTTACTTCCAACCGAGTAGTGGTGCGGTATCAACTGCTGGCTAAAAACTTCCACTCCCCTTTCGTGCACGCGGCTCGAGTCGAACTCCCGGCACCGAGCATCGTGCCACACCGAAATGAGAGTGATGTTTGGTGGCATATAAAAATCCTTATTATTTCTAATGATATATACCATAAAAGCCATACATTACCGTTGGTGATGCTGTGCGTGGCTTCCTTTCCAGTTGCCGCGCACACCTGCCTTCTATGGCTGGCTGCTGCACCATGCGCCGCTGGCAGCAGCCATCAGTCGGTATTGACGGCATTGGGTTTGCAGAAATTGACGGTCTAACGAACAACCGCGGAGAGGGGGAATGATTCCTATTTGGCAGCGTGGTTTTATTGAGTAGGGTCAACAACAAACAACTTCTGGATCTGATGGCACCCGGCTTTCTTTTCGTTCCGATGCTCGGGATTCAGTACCATTAGAATGAATAATTAATAAGCTGTGAATGAATAGTGTTTAAGTAAGTGCTTTGAGATACCAACTTGTGGCACGCTCTGACGAATTAGTTGAAACTCAATTCAGCTGACATTATTTCGAACATGAGAGCAGGATCTAGCGAACAAAAGAAAAGGATTATTATTTAATTTGAAACCGAAGATTTTGAATAACGTTCTCATCTACGGCACAGCGGTCAATCTTGATTATATCGATATTATCCGCAAAGCCCAGGAGCATATGCAATAGAGTGGGGCGTCATGGTCATTTTTTCAAATCAATGATTTTTCGAAGCCATTCTGGATCCTGAATAACTATGCAGAATTTGGGACCGATTGGTTGCTTCCTCGCTTTCCGCATCGCGTTTGAAGTTTGTATGGAAATTAGTATGGGAGAACGTATATTTTTGCATTTCTACTACTACAGGTTTCAGTTCATCGTAAACCAAGTGGCACATTGCGTTAAAGTATAACTCAAAGGATGCCGAAGAACTTTGCTGAAAAAGGCACGTTGCTGGAACGTCCACGAAAAAAGTTATAACGCTTCGAAGATTGAGTGTTCAAACCATATGCAAAAAATCGTTTATTCTGCCAGCACTGCCGAACTACGTAGACCAATAATTTAACTGAGTGTTATTTCAAAATAATTGATCTTATAGGGCTTTATAGCTAATGGGAGTTATCCGGAATCATTTCACAAAGAAAAAATCCGACCAGAAGGAAGATGGGCTTTGCCTATCAATATCAATAGGTTGTCCGGTAGTGCTGGCAGAAACATTGATTTCTTGCATATGGATTGAACAATCAATTTTCGAAACGTAATAACATTTTTTGTACAGCTTCCAGCTATGTGCCTTCTTCGGCAAAGTCTTTCGGCATCTTCCAGACTATATGCTAACGTATTGAGTCACGTGATTGATGATAAATTGAAGCCACTAATAGCAAAAATGTAAAAAAGTACATTTTCCCATACTAATCTCCATGTAAATTTGAAATGCGATGCGGCATGCGAGGTCGTAACCAATCGAGCCCATGTTTTGCATAGTTGATTGGGGTCCCAAAACGATTCAGAAAAACCTTGATCTCACTTAATTGGACGAAGTTTGCGTTTTTCCATACAACTGCGCCCCACTCTAATATGCAATCTTGTGATAATGGTACCACTTCTTTTCACACCAGCTCTCCTAATCGCTCCCTCGGACGATATATTGAAAAGTAAATTCGAGAGAACTTCAATCCATCTAAAGTTATGAATGATGTCGACATCTCATCCGCAACCCTCAAGCTTGATTTCGATCCGCCCAACGTATACAGAACAAATGCAGCTTTACTGAATTCTGATAAGAAGAATCCAAGTCCGTTGGATCATCGGACAAGTCAGTGACCTAGATTTTAGACATGACTCCACTTGAGCCAAAAACGTAAACAGATCTTCATAGGAAACAATGAATTCTCCTAAGACCTTCAGTAGCTGTAGCTATGCCGAACGAACGGCTGCTTCCCAAAGTGCTCAGAAGAAGAAGAAAGAGCCTTGAGTGGAATAAAATGCCATTGTATACTTTTTCTTAACAGTTTTTTTTAATATGCGTTCCTGACAGCTCTAACAAGATCTGGTCACTGGTTTCTGGTCTCATTGTCAGAGTAAACATCAGAAAACGTTCTCGAAATGAATCTTTTGAACGCCTACATAATTGCCCATGATTTCATAGTTGACTTATCAACCATTCGAATTTTCAGCGAATTTGATTTATTACGCGTTTACTAAAGTAATTCAACCGTTGCAACATCGATACATTGCTTGTTCCAGACCTCATTTAAGTGCTTACGGGTTGAAATGTTTTAAATGTGCGATGTTTGTCCCTAAATTATTTGAAATGAGTGCGAAAGAGCAATGGTTGTTACGTCAACTATAAAATCATGGACAGACAAGTTCTAGATGAATTGCCTTCGTACACATATAGATGAAAAACGCTACGCTCCGCGTAGACCTGGTCAGCAATAGACTAACCTACGCTACATTCCTATCTTCTAATGGTCAGTAACGTTGTAACGATAGAAGCAATTGAGGGTTGGGATGCAACAGTTTGTAATGATAATGCCGAAATACAAGCTTAGTCAGCGGATGACTTGCCGGCAGGACAAAGTGGTGTTTAGTTGCGTCCAGTTCCTGTGAGTGCACTAACCCTCCATCGCACAGTGGCTAAAATCGTGTTTTTAGCGCGTTTATTTAATAGTATCGTCAACTGGGGGGAAGATGATCATTGAGGTGAAGATGATCATTTGATATGTCAGTCAAAAGTGCCAAAATTTTTTATGAAACGGTAGTCAACAATATTCTTCGTTCAAGTAATGTTACTGCTAGGTAGAAATCCGAGTTTTTCCATTATACAGTAATATCCCGATTTTGTCACCCCCCTGGTGAATTTTGGGGTGATAAAACAGGGTATGTGACAAAATTGGAAAAAAAATATTTTCATTTTTTTTAATTCATTCCACAAATATGAATCATTTTATGCCTTGGAAAGGCCAAATGCGTGAACGGTACCCGTTATTTCTTGTCGAAATTGCTTACAGAATATTTCCCAGGTACTCAGAAGTCGTTCGTAATAAACTACAGGCGGTGAAAGTTATTTCATGAAAATCAATGTTGTTTGTGGTATTATTTACGAAAATAAAAAGAATGACTAAAATTTTCAATTTTTTTTTGGGGTGACAAAATCGGGTCGAAAACGTGACAAAATCGGGACGTGATAATATCGGGTCAAGAACGTGATAAAATCGGGGGTAGACAAAATCGGGGAGTGACAAAATCGGGTCAATACTGTAATCATGAAAATGTATTTTGTGGAAGAAATAGAGAGGTAGTCATAAATGACGCTATTTTCATTTCAAATATTGACTTCGTAGACTTCTTTACGTAGTAAATTCAACATTCATACAAATAACCTAGTGTATTTTGACTACTAGGTCATAATGGTTTTAGTAGAGCTGTCTTGATCAACTTCACCCCAAACCAGATTATTCAAAAAATGTGTGATAATTTAATTTATTTTAATAAATGCGAACGCATTTCAGAAAACTAAAGTTGTTGATTATTGCAACGTATAGCAGTACATGTTTTGAAAATATTTGTTTCGATTTAAAACGTAAACACACATTGTTATTGCATGTTTTGTCTTAAAAATGATCATCTTCCCCCCAGTTGACGGTACCTTTATTATGTGACTTAGCGTAATGGCGCCTTCGAGACATTTCATCAGTAAGTCGACGCGCTTCTTTGGATGTATTCAGCCTTATGATAAATCCCCCTAAAAGTGAGATGAAATTTTTTTTTCACTTCACAACATGGAAGGTATATGTCTTCACGAGAGTTTTAGCAAAAGTTCTCCTGAAAAACTTGGTCGAAGACACCAAGTTCGTAATTTCATAACTTTTGCAGATTTGTTGCATTTTATGCCAGCAAGTATAGAACATGTTCGATGTATATAAGCATACCATCTTATGGAGACGCACGGTGCATTGATTCGTCAACTCCTTATGGTGCGTGATTGATTTCTACCTTGATGAAACCCCTATTTTTAAGGGGTTGTCAGCATAAAACGTATTTGGTGTCTTGGGCAAAGTTTTTCAGGAGATCTTTTGCTACAACCTTTATGAAGAATCAAGCCTTATATGTCGTGAAGCGGAGAAAATAAATTTTCATTTTTAGGGGGATTGATCAGTAAACTGAATACCTTCAAAAAAGCGCATTAACTTACTGATTAAATGTCTCGAATACACCATTACGCTAAATTGTATAACAAAGGTACTATTAAATAAACGCGCTAAAAAAACGATTTTAGCCACTGTAAATCGACTCGAATACCGGTATTGATCGTGACTTACTTGATACTTGATGGGTTATGGGTCCTCCTCGATGAGCCTACGTCGAATGGAGTATACTTCTCCACTGGACTCGATCTTGAGTCAATCTTACTTACTTACTTACTTACGGATCCTGTACACCTCCGGTGGTGCAAAGGGCCGACTTGAAAGATCTCCATCCTGAGCGTTGCCCGGCTATCGCTTTAACCTGTTGCCAGGTTAGATTTCGGTCGACTTCTTTTATTTCTTTATTGAGGCTTCGCCGCCATGAGCCTCTGGGTCTGCCTCTGCTGCGATGTCCCGCTGGGTTCCAGTCTAATGCTTGTTTACAGATTTCGTTTCCGCCCCTACGTAGAGTGTGGCCGACCCAGCCCCACTTCCGATCCCGAATTTCTGTTGCTATCGGCCTCTGGTGACAACGACGATGGAGCTCATTGTTTGAGATCCAGTTGTGAGGCCACCAGGCCCGAATTATATACCGCAGGCCTCTGTTAATGAACACCTGCAGCCGTTGAGTGTTCTCCACTGATACACACCATGTTTCGCTAGCGTATAACAGCACAGAATTCACGTTAGAGTTGAAAATTCGTATTTTGGTGCGTTCACTTATCTGCCTGTTTTTCCATATATTTCTTAAACTCGCAAAGGCAGCCCTTGCTTTCTTGATCCGTGCGCCTATGTCGATCTTGGTACCGCCGTCCGACGCCATTTGGCTACCAAGATATTGGAAGCTTTCAACATTCTCCACTGGTTGCCCGGCTACTGTGAAACTGGAAGGAGTCGCCGTGTTTACATCCAACGATTTGGTTTTGTTGACGTTGATGACTAAACCTGCCGAAGAGGAGCGCTCGGCAAGGTCGTTGAGCTTACTCTGCATATCAATCGTGTCAATCAATCGTGTCTCTGCATATCAATTGAGTCAATCGTAAATGTTTCATTCGGGCCAACTCACTCGACTCTGAACTGAAACTTGAAGATGTCGCTCGGAGGAGAATCAATATTATCCTAACGTCTTTACGGCTGGATCAGGATCAACTTGCATGCTATCTAAATTCCTTCCAACACCACTGTTGGATTGGAGATCCATTTCCTCAGGTGGAATCCACTACAATCCATCATATCGAGCTGCTTTCGCATTGGATTAGCTGCTTCGGCTTTATTCTCTCCCGTCAAAACATTCTAGACGCCTTCCATGACTACCCTTGCCGTCATTGGTAACCTTTGCAGTTCGTAATGCGGCAACTGCTTCAAAGTTCTTGTCGCCAAACCCGGTGCTACACAGCAAATAATTTTGAAAAGTCAACGACGTGTGAAATTGCAGCTAATCCCAATAAACGAATAAATACTTGATATTCAATTAAATTTGACTGAACTTTTTATTTTTTTTTATGTTTTTTGGAGCACGGAAAAGCCCCTGGGAGTGGAATTCATACTGAAGCACTTCTCCCAAAGACATAAAACCTCCTCTTCTTTTCGTTTTTTTTGTACAATTTAGGTGCACTTCCAGTGAGAAATATTCTCTTTTAAGGAAGTACAATAGTTCATTTACAATTCACATAATAATTACTATGAACATATGAACTATACTTCCAACAAATTTAGAAAATCAAAATTATTAACTATACATATAAACATAATCAATGGAACATTAACATTAACAACTGATGATGAGATGGCGATATTTTGGCAATAGGCAAATAGACTAATGAAACTGAGCTATTACAGATGGAGCGACTACAGATGTAGCTGGAGAGACCACAGGAGCCATGAGGGGATATGCTGCCAAAGGCGTAATGTGCTGGGAGGGAAACTTGTATCTCTTGCTGACCTGGCAACTACAGATGTAGCTGGAGAGTTTACAGGAGCCGTGATGGGATAGGCTGCCAAAGGCGTAATGTGCTGGAACCATTCAATATTTTGAAAACGGGAGCAGTATCTCTGGCTTCGGCCAGACTTATACCAATTTCTTTTACCTGGGAGGGAAACTGGCGTTTCTTGCTAACCGGGCGACTACAGATGTATCTGGAGAGGCCACAGGAGCCATGGTGGAATAAGCTGCCAAAGGCGTATTGTGCTGGGAGGGAAACTGGCGTTTCTTGCTGACCGAGCGACTACAAATGTAGCTGGAGAGTCCACAGGAGCCATGATGGGATAGGCTGTCAAAGGCGTAATGTGCTGGAACCATTCAATATTTTGAAAACGGGAGCAGTATCTCTGGCTTCGGCCAGACATATACCAGTTTCTGTTACCTGGGAGGGAAACTGGCGTTTCTTGGTGACTTGTTGTTTGTTTGTAGTTTTGTATTTTTGTACCGCACGTTACTGTCTGAAGTTTGTACTTCTCTGCTTGCCTACCGAAATCTTTTGATATATTAGGTTTGGAGGAACCATTGTTTTGGCGTTTGCCGCCATAAGAATTAGTTTAATTGACAATCATAGGATTATAAAACGCAAATCTTCCTGGATCACTGACCCTGCAATCAATGTATTTTTCAGTGGTTTGCCTTTGCTTTTATTACAAGAAGACAACCCGGTTGTTGTGCAGCTCTCCTAATCAACGGGATGGTGAGGTAAACAACACCTGCTTCCTTAATGAGTTTACACATCTACCCTGCACATGAGTCTTACCTCCAGATATTCTTCCATGAACCGCAAGACGTCGAAAGGAAATATCCCCTAATTCGCCTATTCTTGGCACCACTGTATCATTCTTCGAAAGGGAAACTGTGTGCCGCCCATTCTCACCTCGTTTCACCGTAGTACTGCAAGGAATTCGCACCATCTTGATTTACTAAAAAAAATGTATTACCTGTGTTATAGAAAAATTTCGAGCTCCGAGGGTCAACATTCACCAGACAACCCAACCAAATACTAACTCCGCTAAAATGATTAGACCGTTCCCATGATCCGTTTTATTGTCGACCTTGAAGCACGCTAAGAAATACCGGATTCGCCTTACGGAATATCATGCCTTTTTAATGTTTGTCCTTGGTTAATGTACCGAAACCTTTGGCTGTATGAGGAATTCCATTACACCAGAAAGACCGGAAACTTGTGACTTGATCGTCACGCCTTGTGTTGAATAAACTGGCGTCGCTTTTTACGCATTTTTTCAGGCAGGTCGTTTTTTGCGTGGCTTATTTTACGCAGTTTTCGGATTTAACGCGGATTTTTCGAAAAAATCTTTTTTAAGCGTTTTTTTTAATTGTTGAAAAATACGAGAAAACCGCGAGAAATCCACCACCCCTTTCTCAACAGTGATTGATCTCGTACCAGGTACTAAATCCCAGAGAACGAAGCGGAAATAGGTTTATTTTAAACGTGGTCCTCGAACCGTTCATGTTTATGTGGGAAATTCTTGACCTCGTGACAACCAATTGGTAAAAACCTGTATGAATTTAGTCCCTGAGGAAGGTCCCAGAAGGACCGAAACGTTGAACAAGATTAAAAAGTAGAATGTTGTATCCGAGACACGATCGCAAATTGGACGTACGATTACGTAAAGTGTAATATATCTTCTATGTATTTCAAAATATCGAATATGTTTTCTAACGCTTATGGTAAGCTTCTGTGGTAAGCTGCTGGGACCGCAAGTGATACCAACGTTGCGAACTGCAGTTGTGGGTTGTGGTTTTGATTACCACTTTGAAAAAAAAAACTCTTGGACCTAGTATAAAATGGTGACCCAACAAGATATGAAGCAGATAGAAAGTGTATTTTGGCTTCTACTGACGCCAACGCCAACGCCGCTCTGTCGTCGCCAAGGGGTTTTGATTTGCATTTTGAAATAAATTCGTCTCAGCTCAACCTTTCTTATGTAAAATGGTGGCCCTGCAAGAACTTTATTTATTTATTTTCAATAATACGGCAGCAAAACCAAAATTAACCAAAATCTAGCCGTTTTGATTATCCTCAGACTGAGAAAGCCACATCCATAAGTAACATTAATCTTAAAAGAACATTTAAAATCAAACTATACTAGATTCGGTTTTTAGACGATTTCTCAGTTTGTTTACCGTACATTAATTCCCTTCGGATTTTTCTTCGAATTATTTAAAATTCCTAGTTTCTAGGAACATGTTGCATTGATTTTGGTCGTAAATTGAAATTACACGATCAAAAAAACGACCGAAAAAAAATCGTCTTTCTTCTCTTAAAATGTTGATCCTGAATCCTGATCCCGAAAAAGAGATCACTGATGTTAAATCAAGGCCTTTGCAAACGCACAAAAATTATAGGCCTTGCTTTCATCGGGATACGCTTCTATGCACTCACAAGCGAAAGATCACTAACATCATCCGAGTACCTATTGCGTGGAAATTTTACTTGAGTGCTGCTGCCGTCGACGACAACCACTCGATGATTTACTTTCTGCTGAGTGCTGCTGTCAACAACAGCCAAGTGATGATATTCTTTCCACTGGGACTGTTGCGTCAGCTGCTTTTTTATGCGCAGCCCTCGTGCCCGCTCACTGTTAAGCCTTGATTGATCTAAGAATTAGAGCCCAGTCCGTAAGTTGCACGATTTTGATGTCTGTGATTGTGATGCACGTACGGGATTGGTTGGTTTACCGATTACCGATTGGTTGGATTACCGTGCTTGGCGAAAATCAATTTTTCAATAGCTAAGTGCCTTTATCTATTGTTTTCAATAATTGAGTTAAAGAGTTCGCCGATTGATACGAATGATACGAAAATCTACAAAACCGGTTGCAAAACGGCTGAGCTATTGGCTAATACTTCCTGACGATTACATCTCAATGCGAACAGACACACATTGGCTCCCTCACGCGTTTGCTTTTGAGCTTTTCTTTATCGCTTACATAAATACAGTCGACATGTGCAGTGAAGCAACGGTAACAAACACGTTGGATTTTCTCCTCCCCGAGAATGCCGCTGAACCATCTCTAGCGGACATGGACCGCTTTGTGAAATCAATAACCGGTAATCCCAGTCCCAAATGTAAATTGCTTATAAAATCTCCGACGAGAAATAGGTTTTCATTCGGTTTAAAACCGAAGATGCAATGCAGTATTCCCTGGAAAACAACAGCAAAATTCTTCCTTTCCATTACACCAATGGAGAGAATTTCTGGTTCGCATATCCGTGGCAGAAAATTATTGGTATGTGCGGGTTTTATGATCTGCCACCATAGATATCAGATCACGGCGCCTCTTCCGCGATGTTTGATAAGATGAAGTGAACCGTACGCGAACGCAGCTGGATATGTTCACTGGGGTACATGAAATTTATATGGGTGTAAAAAAGGACATGTCGATGGATTGAAGGCGAAGTTTTTTTTTTTTTTTTTTTTAATGCTTTATTAGAGTGATTTTTAAGATATTAACAAAGTTCATCACTTTTGAAGGTGAAGTGTTTTTTATGCAAATCTGAAACGCATAGGAAAAAAGTTTGCCCGACTCTGCAACTGAGAATAGCAGTAGCGTACAACAGTATTGAAGTGTATCATGATTAATTTAAGTTTTGTATTGAAAAAAAGTATTCGATTTACTTTGTGTAATTCAGCACAACCAGACCAATTTCTCCACAGACCAATAAACTAATGAAAAAAATCAGAAGGGTTTTGTACAAGACACGATAGCAAGGTAGACGGTGGACAACGAAAGGACATCATTGCTATTTATTTTTCTACCGTAACTAAGCGACTGTGTTTTGTACATTGAAGAAATTTCTTCTCGGATCAGCTTTTGTATAGAAAGTTGGTCTTGAAAAGAACAGATTTATTTTCAATAATGCGCCTTCCTAACCACAAACAGAAGTAAATCCAATTGAGAATCTTGAGAAAAGGTTCCACTTACTGCTACTGATGCCATCCATGCGAATAATTTTTGCAGCGTCTTCCTCTGACGCGCGTTCGTGATTCTTCTACCGACGGAAACTTTCTGCCGTCACTGAGCGACTAATTTGCACTCCGAACAAAATTGAACAAAATTGTGATCCTGAGAAGAACCGATTAGTTTCAAATAATGCGCCTTCCGAATCGCTAACAGCAAACACTAAATTGTTTGGATTTACAATCAAATTGTGGCAAATCTAAATTATTTAATGGTTGGTGTTAGTGAGGCGCTTCGTTAGAAATTCATCGGTTCTTCTCAGAACCACCATTCTATACAAGGAAAGGTTGTGCCGAGTCAAGTTTTGTTCAGAGTGAAAATTAATCACTTGGCGGCCGCTGAATGTTTCCGTCCGTATCAGCATTACAAGCATGCGTCGAAGCAAGACGCTGCAAACACTTATTTGCATGAATGACATCAGTATCAGTATCGAGGGCAGCAGGGACTATATCCAAGGGCTTGACGATCCCTCCCCAGGCCATCTGCGAGTTGTGGTGCCTGCCTGGAATGTGGTGGGGTTTGACAGTGGGCTCTGTTAAACTTCTATAAAAAGGTGTATTTATCCGCAAGTAGGCTCCACCAAAGCGACCGTGAGCCGCTCAAAGAGCACAAGCCCAAGTCCTGGTGTTAGGTGGGACGCTAAACAGACCTGACACGACGGCCCTCCGACAAGGCAGGGGGTTTGCGTAGGCCCAATAAGCCGCCTGAAAAACCAAAAATTACGGAAAAGACCTAGGCGACGAATACATGATCACGATTGGAAGCTTGGAACATGGAACTGCAAGTCGCTAGGATTCACATGATGAATTACATCCCCGCAACTTCGACGTCGTGGCGCTGCAGGAGATTTGCTGGACAGGACAGAAAGTGTGGAAAAGCGGGCATCGAGCGGCTACCTTCTACCAAAGCTGTGACACCACCAACGAGCTGGGAACCGGCTTCATAGTGCTGGGTAAGATGCGCCATTGTGTGATTGGGTGGCAGTCAATCAACGCAAGGATGTGCAAGCTGAGGATTAAAGGCCGTTTCTTCAGCTATAGTATCATCAATGTGCACTGCCCACACGAAGGGAGACCCGACGACGAAAAGAAGCGTTCTACGCACAGCTGGAGCAGACATACGATAGATGCCCACTGCGGGACGTCAAAATCGTCATCCGCGACACGAACGCTCAGGTAGGAAGGGAGGAACTGTATAGACCGGTCATCGGACCGGATAGTCTGCATACCGTATCGAACGACAACGACCAACGATGCATAAACTTTGCAGCCTCCCGTGGAATGATAGTCCGAAGCACTTTCTTAAGGCTTTATGGAAATCACATAATCAAGAAACTGAAAACCAAATCTACCACGTTCTAATCGATATCACGAGCGTACGCCCTTACCACAGTGCGAATATTGAATCCGACAGGTAGTGGTTGCAGTTTCAGTATGTCTGCGCTCAAAACTCTCGAAGATGTACAACACGCGTCGGAGTCGTCTGTCGCGGCTAAACATTGGGCGGCTACAAGAGGGTAGGCTAGCCCAAGACTACGCGCAGCAGCTGGAAGTGGCACTCCCAACGTAAGAGCAGCTAGGCGCAACGTCTCTTGAAGATGGCTGGAGAGATATTCGATCCGTCATTGTAGGCACCGCAGTCGCTGCACTAGGCATGGTGCCCCCGGATCAAAGAACAGACAAAAGGGGATAACGGAAAAAGCGCCTGCAGGAAGATCGATACGAAGAGACGGAGCAACTGTACCGCACTAAGAACGCACGAAAGTTCTATGAGAAGTTAAACCGTTCATGTAAGGACCACGTACCACAGCCCGATATGTGCAAGGACATAAACGAGAACCTTCTTGCAAACGAGCTTGAGGTGATCCAAAGATGGCGCCAGCACTACAAAGAGCACCTGAATGACTATATGGCAGACAACGATGGCGGTATGAAACTGGAAGCAAGCGTGCAGTACATACGACTTCCGGCTCCGAATCTCCAGGAAATCCAGGAGGAGATCGGCCGGCTGAAAAACAACAAAATAGAGTTGTCCAACTACCAGGTGAGGTGTTTAAACACGGTGGAGAGGCACTGGCTAGAGCGCTGCACTGGGTAAATACCAAGGCTTGGTAGGATGAGATTCTGTGTTGCACTTAATCTAGAATTAAAAAAACACCTAAATAAAGAATTAAAAAAAAAAGGTTCTGCCGCAGGAGTGGATGGAAGGTGTCGTGTGTCCCATCTAAAAAAAGGGCGATAAGCTGGATTGTAGCAACTACCGCTCCATCACATTGCTGAATGCCGCCTACAAGGTACTCTCCCAAATTTTATGCCGCCGACTAACACCAATTGCAAGAGAGTTCGTAGGGCAGTACCAGGCGGGTTTTATGGGTGAAAGCTCTACCACAGATCAGGTGTTCGCTGTACCGCGGGTATTGCAGAAATGCCGCGAATACAACGTGCCCAGTTGCCCACGCATCATTTATCGACTTCAAAGCCGCATATGATACAATCAATCGGGACCAGGTATGGCAGCTTATTTACGAAAACGGATTTCCGTAGTTCGAGTTTCAGGGGTATTATCGAGTCCCTTCGAAACGCGCAGAGGGTTACGGCAAGGTGATGGTTTTTCGTGTCTGCTATTCAACATCGCTTTGAAGGGAGTAATACGAAGGGCAGGAATTAACACGAGTGGTACGGTAAGATGCGCGGCTACAAAGCAAGACCATGCTGAGGGTGGCTGGGTTCGATTCCGGTGCCGGTCTAAGCAATTTTCGGTATGGAAATTTTCACGACTTCCCTGGGCATAAAAGTATCATCGTATTTGCCTCATGATATACGAATGCAAAAATGGTAACCTGGCTTAGAAACCTCGCAGTTAATAACTCTGAAAGTGCTTAATGAACACTAAGCTGCGAGGCGGCTCTGTCCTAGTGTGGGGATGTAATGCCAAGAAGAAGAAGAAGGTTTCACGAAGTCCGTCCAGTTATTCGGTTTCGCCGACGACCTTGATATTATGGCACGTAACTTTGAGAGGACGGAGGAAGCCTACATCACACTGAAAAGCGAACCTAAACGGATTGGACTAGTCATCAACACGTCGAAGACGAAGTACATAATAGAAAAAGGTTCAAGAGAAGACAACGTAAGCCACCCACCACGAGTTTGTATTGGTGGTGACGAAATCGAGGTGGTAGAAAAATTCGTGTACTGGAGCTCACTGGTGACCTCCGATAACGATACCATCAGAGAAATTCGGAGACGCATCATGGCAGAAAATCGTACTTTATACTCCACAAAATGCTCCTATCGAATAGAGTTCACCGTCGTACATAACTGACATATCGACAAAACACTCATTAGACCGGTAGTTGTCTGCGGTCACGAGACCTAGACGATGCTCGTGAAGAACTAACGCTCCCTGAGAGTTCGAAAGGAATGTGCTGTGTACCATCTATGGCGGGGCGCAGATGGCGAACGGTACGTGGAGGAGGCGAATGAACCACGAGTTGCATCAGCTGGTGGGAGAACCATCCATCGTTCACACCGCGAAAATCGGGTGATTGCGGTGAACCGGGCACGTAGCCAGAATGTTGGACAGTAAACCGATGAAAACGGTTCGGGAACGAGAAGGCAAGGTGCACAGCGGACAAGGTGGATCGATCAGGTGGAGGATGATTTGTGGAACCTCCGCAAACTTTGTGGTTGGTGACGTGCAGCTTTTGGACCGAGCTGAATGGAGAAAACTTTTGTGTATGGCACAGGCCAGTCCGGCCTTAGTCTGGTAATAAATAAATGACATCAAATGACTGATGTAATTTATTTATTACCAGACTAAGGCCGGAGTTGCCTGTGCCATACACTAAAGTCTTCTCCATTCAGCTCGGTCTAAAGCTGCACGTCACCAACCACGAAGTTTACGGAGGGTCAGTAATATAAAATTCGATCGCAATATTCCGATTTGGTTTTGTGGCTGTCAGTGACTTGCGAGGCTATGGAATATAATTCGGTTCTTTCCAGAACAACAAAATTATAAAAGAGGAGGTTAAACCAAGACAAATTTTCTCTAAAGTGATTACAACACAGATGCTTTTTCGCGCGCGTGGGCCTTGTTTGCAACATTTGAACTATTCGTTGCTTGTTTCGCTTCGCTTTCGTGATTCTATTACTGACGGAAACTTTCTGCCGTCACCAAGCGATTATGATTTGCAATTTAAAGAAAATTTGTCCCGATTTACCTTTTTCTTTTATAAACACTTTTATAAACGCTTTTTTTTTCGCTTTTATAAAATTGTAGTTCTGAAAAAACCGAATAAATTTCCATAATG
Organism: Armigeres subalbatus; assembly: GCF_024139115.2. Taxonomy (NCBI): domain Eukaryota; kingdom Metazoa; phylum Arthropoda; class Insecta; order Diptera; family Culicidae; genus Armigeres; species Armigeres subalbatus. The sequence continues at coordinate 410,493,942 of NC_085140.1, read as the reverse complement.
CGCCCTTCCAGTTAATAACAGCAACAAATCAGAATCTTGAGATCAAATTTCACATTACTGATCAGTATCAGTCATCCATGCGAAAAAAATCTTGCAGCACCTTCCTCCGACGCGCGCTTTTCACTTTGAACCAAATTCATCCAGGACCTCCCCTTTTATAGAATGTTGCTCCTGAGAAGAACCGATTAATTTTCAAAATGCGCCTGCCGAATCACTAACAGCAATCACTCAATAGTTCGTCGCGCGCATGTCATTTTGCTGGCCAAGTATTATTCCTGCTGTCGACAAGGGATGATGATTTGCGTTATGATGAAATTTGTTTCGGCTCAACCTTTTCTTCTATAATTTTCAACAATATCAACTCGATAGAATTTCGTTCGAATCGAGATGCGCAATGCCAACCCAGATCTTAGCTGTATGGCAAATCGGTGTTCGGTGTTTATCGATTTCAAGCGTAGAAGTAGAACTATGCTTACCAGACTGATCGAAGCAACAGTGGATGGCGGGCAAAACTGTGTGAAGATTTCGGGCGAACACTCTGCGCCGGGGACTTATTAGATTTATTAGAGGTTATATGAAATCAAGTATGTAATATATATTTTTTGACACCGAAAATTGAATGCAAAGTTTGACCAAAAATGTACAAAATAATATGTTCGACATGCTTGGTGCAGAAAACTTTTTTTTTATTTGGAACTTTCATACAGTGGAAATTTATTCAATCAGAAATACCATTTTTCATAAATAACTACACGAGCTTTGTGCTGATTGTTTATATATCTAACTGTATTCTACCTTCACAATAGAACTTCATTTATTATGGACCTACCATCCAGTCGAATACATACCATGATTTGTTCTGATTCAGATCTCAACCATGAAGCAGCTTCAAAATGCAATCTCCAATCTCTGCAAACTGACCACCATAGATCACCTGCTGCAAAGACTGTTCAAAGAGAAGAGCAAACAAAAAAGGTGCTAAAAATCTATTGTGCTACCCAAAAGAAAATATTCATTCTTTACGGCGATTCTCTTGTTGAACGAAGCTGCAGGTTTTATTCATAAATTTCACCTCACCACCTCTGGGCCACCTGATGGACCTGCCGAGCCTTTTGTTTCGTGCTTGCAGTTTGTCCAATTGGCTTCATTCCTTACGGCTGGCCGGGCGGCGCGGGCGCATAGATTTTTTCCCTGCCAATGTTGGTCCTTCCAGTGAAAACAAAACAAAAATCAAACCTGACATGTAAAGAATTTCGCAAAGGCATGTGTGACCAGTGGACAAAAGGACTCGGGACCAAACAGGTTGACCGAAGGCAAAGTGGAATCCGCATTTTTTTGCCTGTTTTCAATGAATAAAAACAATAATGACTCTGCGTTAGGAGCGAAATTCCTCGAACGGCAGCAGAATCAACTGAGACTTGGAGAGGGCATCTTTCAATCTTGCTGAGGCACGTAAACGCGTAGGATCGAAGCTGAGTACCCGATGGACATTGATCCATTCAACGCTAGCTCCGGAATGGGTTCTCACTTACGGTTGCTATTTATTTATCCCTCATGTAAATAAACATCATTAATTTGATTGATTCCTCGGAAGATGGGAGTGACGTTGTTTGGTCAGTCTGTGGTGTGAGGGCTGTGTTATGTTTAGACTTTAGAGGTCCACAGCCTGGCATTGGTATAGATAGGATACAGCTTCCGATCCGCATCGAGTGCTTATTTAGGCCCGGCCGTAACATGACGACAGAAGCCCGAAATGGACTTCCGAGTTTCCGAAGAACAGCACTTGAGCGCATGCCACAAAGTCTGACGTGTTCGTTCACCATCTAGCAAAGTTGGTGCCTCGATGTCTCGGTATTTCATTTATTTCTTGGAAAACGAACGGCTGAATGTTGGCATGGCTGAATCATTTTCTTCACAAATCGATGAACATTATAAAAACAAATCTTATAGGTTGGTATTCCCGACAGAGGTCATATACCCAACACCTACTACTCAAAAACACCGTGTGTTGGATTATTCACATTAACATAACAACGCAATTTAAGCATTGAACTCGTTTCAATTAGGTTTCAATGGTAATTATAATTATTTTTTTTTTCACAAAATCTAGAACTTTAATCCTAAAACATTTTAGTAAGATGTTAGTTCCACAATTACTATTTTACTATTCAAATATCGCTATATGTAAAATACTTCAAAGTAGCAGAAAGAGCATCAAATGGCCTCTCGTTCGTAAAATAGTTGAATTATTGACAAAAGTTCGAACAAAATGAGAGGAGGAATATTTTTATTCCGGTACTACCCATTATCACCAATGTAAATACTAATTTTTCCACTCCCGGTAAGATTGATCGTCCTAATTATATCCATTGTTTTCTTCCGAACCGGTAAACGAACGTGATTTTTCTTCCCACATCAATTGATTAACTTCCTGTCAAATGCAACAACCGTCGTTGTCGTCGCCAGTGTTCACTGCTCACGGTAGCAACACGCACTATCCCCCTTAACTACGCCATTATTCAGATGAAAATGAGCTGCAATTTCGTCGGCAAACAAAACCCCTCCGCTGAATAAAATCTCCATTCAATAACGATAATTATCATGGACCTCTCTTAAAGTTAAGAATTAATTGCAAGGCAGCTGCACCAACTTTCCTGCACCGGAGAGATCTTCGCAGCACGTAGCGGAAAGCGAGGAGAAAAGTGTATCACCATTCCAGACTACGGCAGACCAACCGGTGCGGTGGAATTCCCCCGACACTGCTGCAGCTTCGATGGCATATGACCTCCGCCACCACGCACCGTCCACCGACCGCCAACTGGATCGTGTGTGTGTACATTCGGGACTCGGAATTAATGGTGCGTTATGTGCAATAACGAATCAAATAACATCATCATTACCATTAGGAAGGTTTTCACCACCACCGGTCGGAACTTTCCACCTCGTCACTATGGGCCATATGTCGGATTACGATGATCCGTTAGCGCAGTATGTGGACTGAGTAATCCTTAAATTGATCCTAATGAACCGAACGACCAGATAGTAATATGTGAGTGAATCGTGAGACAACTCTTAATTGTCCATTGATGCCCCGTAAGCGATCAGTTGGTGGAAGATAGATGTAAGTGATGCAATGACCTTGAGGGATCTAGTACCTACGATTCAATGACACTTATTTAGTTGCACGGATACACTTGATAGTTCTTAAGCGAACTTCTGAAAAATCAGGAACTGAAAACGTGTAGTCGAATAAATTCGAATAAAACAGAATTCATGGGTGACCCACAGTACAGGCGGCAGCTTGGGTGGGGAGAACAACGACGACAATTTTAACTGCTTCCAGTCAACACACAGTGCTCAGAAAGATGAAATCGAGACAGAAATCACGTTAAGATTCGTATAAATTTCCTCCGATTTTTTCCCGTTTCAAAGCATAAACAAACCACTAAACGGAAGAAGAAACATTTCCATGCACACTCGCCGGAACATAATGGAACGAGTTTTTTTTATGGGAGATTTATATAAAGTTGATTCCAGAAGGGCTTTCCGTTGTTTGCTCGGAAATTATACCTTTTTGAAGAGGAGCTGCTGCTGAATGGAACGGCAGAGGCGCAAATGTGCCTTTCAATTAAATCTAGACCGTATTGTTTGTTGTCACACAACCGATGGACGGAAAGTGCACTGCATATGAGCTGATGGATTGCAATCTGGTTGACGTTGCTGGGAGGAAATCGAATGCACCATGTAGTAAAGTAGGAAGGGACGTACGGTCGAAAAGTTTTACCTTGATTTCTCCAATTATTGCACATGAGCCGGCTGCCAGCATTTGAACATAACCGCCCCTAATCGAGCAGTGCATTAAACGGAGCAGACGGGAAAGACGGCTGCTGCTGGTGTTGCAGCTTCACTAGACGGGGAGGAATCTGCGGTGCAGCATGTGCAAATTTAGTGCAACTTTGTTCGACGTGGAGTGTTTTATTCCGGTGTGTTATTTGAGTGATTTGGGATTGAAGACTTTTATTTGGAATCGAACGTGAATCAATTTGTTATGCAGTACCATCCTGCTTTTTTTCAACATTTAATTTCTTCCTCTCGGAAACCCAAAAATTAAAATCAAATCGTATTTTTATATTTTTGATGCCATCATATTGTAAATGGGGCTTTAGTTGTTAGGACATTTGGTCGAAAGGGTGTTCGGTCAAAATTTGACTGATGAAGCAAAAAGGTGTAAAATTAACGCACACAACTAAATTACTCATTAGCCGAAAATTGTCTTCTTAAAAAACAGCTAAACGGTCATGCAAAAATTGTCCTCCGCTCGCTTCGAGGATAATCACGACAAAGTTCAAAAATAGCTGACACAATGGCCGCCCAAAAGAAACATTCATAAAATATATAACGCTTAAAGGGTGGAGCGAGGGGGCGAAGTTGCCTGAGGTGTGACGATCGTACCAAATTTTTAGTTCGTTAATACAAAAAGTGTTGCAAAGGAGGAATGGGGTGAAAAGGTAAATTTTTGCGTTCCATATTTAATGGATCTTCCCAAATCTCAAGTAATTAATGTTCAAATCTTCAAATCTTCAAACCTTCAAATCTTCGAATCATCAAATCCACAAATCTTCAAATCGTCAAATCTTCAAATCTTCAAATCTTCAAATCTTCCTACCTTTATATCTTCATATCTTCATATCTACAAATTTTCAAATTTTCAAATCTTCAAATCTTCAAATCTTCAAAACTTCAAAAACTTCAAAAATCTTCAAATCTTAAAATCTTTAAATCTTCACATTTTCAAATCTTCAAATCTTCAAATCTTCAAATATTCAAATCTTCAAATCTGCAAATCTTCAAATCATCAAATCTTCAAATCTTCAAATCTTCAAATCTTAAAATTTTCAAATCTTCAAATCTTCAAATTTTCAATTCTTCAAATCTCAAATCTTCAAATCTTCAAATCTTTAAATCTTTAAATCTTTAAATCTTCAAATCTTCAAATCTTAAAATCTTCAAATCTTAAAATCTTAAAATCTTCAAATCTTCAAATCTTCAAATCTTCAAATCTTCAAATCTTCAAATCTTCAAATCTTCAAATCTTCAAATCTTCAAATCTTCAAATCTTCAAATCTTCAAATCTTCAAATCTTCAAATCTTCAAATCTTCAAATCTTTAAATCCTCAAATCTTCAAATTAACAAATCTTCAAAACTTCGAATTTAAAAATCTTTAATTCTTCAAATTTCCAAATTTTCAAATATTCAAATCTTCAAATATCCAAATCTTCAAATCTTCAAATCTTCAAATCTTCAAATCTTCAAATCTTCAAATTTTCAAATTTTCAAATCTTCAAATCTTCAAATCTTCAAATCTTCAAATCTTTAAATCTTCAAATCTTCAAATCTTCAAATCTTCAAATCTTAAAATCTTCAAATCTTCAAATCTTCAAATCTTCAAATCTTCAAATCTTCAAATCTTCAAATCTTCAAATCTTCAAATCTTCAAATCTTCAAATCTTCAAATCTTCAAATCTTCAAATCTTCAAATCTTCAAATCTTCAAATCTTCAAATCTTCAAATCTTCAAGTCTTCAAATCTTCAAATCTTCAAATCTTCAATCTACAAATCTTCAAATTTTCAAATCATCAAATCTTCGAATCTTCAAATCTACAAGTCTTCAAAACTTCAAATTTTCAAATCTTCAAATCTACAAATTTTCAAATTTTCAAATCTTCAAATCTCCAAATCTTCAAATCTTCAAATCTTCAAATCTTCAAATTTTCAAATCTTCAAATCTTCAACAAATTTTCAAATCTTTTTTTTCAAACATTTTCGGACAAATGACCCTTTCAGACAAATGAACCTTTCGGCCAAATGACCCTTTAGGCCAAACGACCCTTCCAGCCAAAAGACCCTTTCGGCCAAACGACCCTTTTGGCTAACGACCCTTTCGGCCGAATGACCCTTTCGGCCAAATGACTTTCGACCTAATGACCTTTTCGGCCAAATGACTTTCGGCCTAATAACCTTCAAATCTTCAAATCCTAAAATTTTCAAATCTTCAAATCTTCAAATCTTCAAATCTCCCATTCTACAATTCTTCACATCTTCAATTCTTCAATTCTTCAATTCTTAAAAACTTTCAATCTTCAAATCTTCAAATCTTCAAATCTTCCAATATTCAAATCTTCAAAACTTCAAATTTTCAAATCTTCAAATTTTCAAATTTTCAAATTTTCAAATCTTTAAATCTTCAAATCTTCAAATCTTCAAATCTTCAAATCTTCAAATCTTCAAATCTTCAAATCTTCAAATCTTCAAATCTTCAAATCTTCAAATCTTCAAATCTTCAAATCTTCAAATCTTCAAATCTTCAAATCTTCAAATCTTCAAATCTTCAAATCTTCAAATCTTCAAATCTTGAAATCTTCAAATCTTCAAATCTTCAAATCTTCAAATCTTCAAATCTTCAAATCTTCAAATCTTAAAATTTTCAAATCTTCGAATCTTTAAATCTTCAAATCTGCAAAGCGTCCAATCTTCAAATCGTCTGCCCTTAAAATCTTCTGACTTATAAATCTTCGAATCATTGAATTTATGAATCGTCAAATCTGCAAATCGTCGAATCTTCAATTCCTTAATTCCTCAAATCTTCAAATCTTTAAATCTTCAAATCTTCGGGGAGGGTCATTTGGCCGAAACCCATTCAGTCGCAATCCATATGGCCGAATGCCACTAGGCTGAACAGACCATTAGGCCGAAACCCATCTAGCCGAAAGAGTCGTTTGGCCGGAAGAGTTGTTTGGCCGAAAGGGTCATTTGGCCGAAAGGGTCGTTTGGCCGAAGGGATCTTCTGGCGGAAAGGGTTGTTTGGTCGAAAGGGTCGTTTGCCCGAATGGGTCATTTTTCCGAAAAGATCATTTATCTGAAAGGGTCGTTTGGCAGAAAAAATCATTTATCCGAAAGGGTCGTTTAACCGAAAGGGTCGTTTGGCCGAAAAGGACGTTTGGCCGAAAGGGTCGTTTGACCAAAAGGGTCGTTTGGCCGAAAGGGTAATTAGGCCCAAAAGATCATTTATCCAAACGACCCATTTGGCCAAACGACCCTTTCGGCCAAACGTCCCTTCGGCCAATTGACCCTTTCGGCCAAACGACCCTTTCATCCACACAACCCTTCCGGCCAAATGACCCTTTCGGCCAAACGACTTTTCCATCTAAATGACCCTTTCGGCCAAATGACTCTTCTGGCCGAATAACCCTTTGGGCCAAATGACACTTTCGGCCAAACGATCCTTTCGACCAAATGACTTTCGGCCTAATGATCTTTTCGGCCAAATGACTTTCGGCTTAATTATAAAAAACACTTTAATAAAGAGAAAAAATAAACTTTCGGCCTAATGACCTTAAAATCTTCAAATCTTCAAATCTATAAATCTTTAAATCAAAGTTTCAAATCTTCAAATCTTCAAATCTTCAAATCTTCAAATCTTCAAATCTTCAAATCTTCAAATCTTCAAATCTTCAAATCTTCAAATCTTCACATCTTCAAATCTTCGAATCTTCGAATCTTCAAATCTTCAAATCTTCAAATCTTCAAATCTACAAATCTTCAAATTTTCGAATCTACAAATCGTCAAATTTTCAAATCTTCAAATCTTCGAATCTTCAAATCTTCAAATCTTCAAATCTTCAAATCTTCAAATCTTCAAATCTTCAAATCTTCAAATCTTCAAATCTTCAAATCTTCGAATCTTCGAATCTTCAAATCTTCAAATCTTCAAATCTTCAAATCTTCAAATCTTCAAATCTTCAAATCTTCAAATCTTCAAATCTTCAAATCTTCAAATCTTCAAATCTTCAAATCTTCAAATCTTCAAATCTTCAAATCTTCAAATCTTCAAATCTTCAAATCTTCAAATCTTCAAATCTTCAAATCTTCAAATCTTCAAATCTTCAAATCTTCAAATCTTCAAATCTTCAAATCTTCAAATCTTCAAATCTTCAAATCTACAAATCTACAAATCTTCAAATCTTCAAATCTTCAAATCTTCAAATCTCAAATCTACAAATCTACAAATCTTCAAATCGTCAAATCGTCAAATCTTCAAATCTTCAAACTTCAAATCTTCAAATCTTCAAATCTTCAAATCTTCAAATCTTCAAATCTTCAAATCTTCAAATCTTCAAATCTTCAAATCTTCAAATCTTCAAATCTACAAATCTTCAAATCTTCAAATCTTCAAATTTTCAAATCTTTAAATCTTTAAATCTTCAAATCTACAAATCTTCAAATCTTCAAATCTTCAAAGTTTCAAATCTTCAAATCTTCAAATCTTCACATCTTCACATCTTCAAATCTTCAAATCTTCAAATCTTCAAATCTTCAAATCTTCAAATCTTCAAATCTTCAAATCTTCAAATCTTCAAATCTTCAAATCTTCAAATCTTCAAATCTTCAAATCTTCAAATCTTCAAATCTTCAAATCTTCAAATCTTCAAATCTTCAAATCTTCAAATCTTCAAATCTTCAAATCTTCAAATCTTCAAATTTTCAAATCTTCAAATCTACAAATTTTCAAATCTTCAAATCTTCAAATCTCCAAATCTTCAAATCTACAAATCTACAAATCTTCAAATCTTCAAATCTTCAAATCTTCAAAGTTTCAAATCTTCAAATCTTCAAATCTCCACATCTTCAAATCTTCACATCTTCAAATCTTCAAATCTTCAAATCTTCAAATCTTCAAATCTTCAAATCTTCAAATCTTCAAATTTTCAAATCTTCGATTCTTCAAATTTTAAAATCTTTAAATCTTTAAATCTTCAAATCTACAAATCTTCAAATCTTCAAATCTTCAAAGTTTCAAATCTTCAAATCTTCAAGTCTTCACATCTTCACATCTCCAAATTTTCAAATTTCCAAATCTTCAAATCTTCAAATCTTCAAATCTTCAAATCTTCAAATCTTCAAATCTTCAAATCTTCAAATCTTCAAATCTTCAAATCTTCAAATCTTCAAATCTTCAAATCTTCAAATCTTCAAATCTTCAAATCTTCAAATCTTCAAATCTTCAAATCTTCAAATCTTCAAATTTTCAAATCTTCAAATCTGCAAATTTTCAAATCTTCAAATCTTTAAATCTTCAAATCTTCAAATCTTCAAATCTTCAAATCTTCAAATCTTCAAATCTTCAAATCTTCAAATCTTCAAATCTTCAAATCTTCAAATCTTCAAATCTTCAAATCTTCAAATCTTCAAATCTTCAAATCTTCAAATCTTCAAATCTTCAAATCTTCAAATCTTCAAATCTTCAAATCTTCAAATCTTCAAATCTTCAAATCTTCAAATCTTCAAATCTTCAAATCTTCAAATCTTCAAATCTTCAAATCTTCAAATCTTCAAATCTTCAAATCTTCAAATCTTCAAATCTTCAAATCTTCAAATCTTCAAATCTTCAAATCTTCAAATCTTCAAATCTTCAAATCTTCAAATCTTCAAATCTTCAAATCTTCAAATCTTCAAATCTTCAAATCTTCAAATCTTCAAATCTTCAAATCTTCAAATCTTCAAATCTTCAAATCTTCGAATCTTCGAATCTTCGAATCTTCAAATCTTCAAATCTTCAAATCTTCAAATCTTCAAATCTTCAAATCTTCAAATCTTCAAATCTTCAAATCTTCAAATCTTCAAATCATCAAATCTTCAAATCGAAAAGATCATCTATCCGCAAGGGTCGTTTGGCCGAAAGGGACGTTTGGCCGAAAGAATCATTTGGCATAAAGGGTCGTTTGGCCGAATGGGTCGTCTGGCCGAAAGGGTATTTTGGCCGAATGGGTCTTTTGGCCGAAAATGTTATTTGGCTGGAAGAGTCATTTGGCCGACAGGGTCATTTGGCCGAAAGGGACATTTGGCCGAAAAGGTCATTAGGCCGAAAAGGTCATTTGGCCGAAAGGGTAATTAGGCCGAAAGGGTTATTTGGCCGGAAGGGTCATTTGGCCGAACGGGTCATTAGTCCGAAAGAGTAATTTGGCCGAAACAGTCATTTGGCCGAATAGGACATTTTGCCGAATAGATGAATAGGAATGAACCTTTCGGCCAAACTACTCCTTCGGCCTAATGACCCTTTCGGCCTAATGACATTTTCGGCCAAATGACCCTTTCAGACGAATGAACCTTTCGGCCAAATGACCCTTTAGGCCAAACGACCCTTCCAGCCAAAAGACCCTTTCGGCCAAACGACCCTTTCATCCAAACGACCCTTTCGGCCAAATGACCCTTTCGGCCGAACTACCCTTTCGGCCAAAAGATCCTTTCGGCCAAACGACCCTTCCAGCCGAAAGACCCTTTCGGCCAAACGACCCTTTCATCCAAATGACCCTTTCGGCCAAACGACCCTTTCGGCCGAATGACCCTTTCGACCAAATGACCCTTTCGGCCAAATGACTTTCGGCCTAATGACCTTTTCGACCAAATGACTTTCGGCCTAATGACCTTCAAATCTTCAAATCTTCAATTCTTCAATTCTTCAATTCTCAAAAACTTTCAATCTTCAAATCTTCAAATCTTCAAATCTTCAAATCTTCAAATCTTCAAATCTTCCAATATTCAGATCTTCAAATCTTCAATTCTTCAATTCTTCTCAAATCTTCAAATCTTCAAATCTTCAAATCTTCAAATCTTCAAATCTTCAAATCTTCAAATCTTCAAATCTTCAAATCTTTAAATCTTCAAATCTTCAAATCTTCAAATCTTCAAATCTTCAAATCTTCAAATCTTCAAATCTTCAAATCTTCAAATATTCCCATCTTCAAATCTTCAAATCTTCAAATCCTCAAATCTTCAAAATTTCAAATCTTCAAATCTTCAAATCTTCAAATCTTCATATCTTCAAATCTTCAAATCTTCAAATTTTCAAATCTTCAAATCTTCAAATCTTCAAATCTTCAAATCTTCAAATCTTCAAATCTTCAAATCTTCAAATCTTCAAATCTTCAAATCTTTAAATCTTCTAATCCTCAAATCTTCAAATTTTCAAATTTTCAAATTTTCAAATTTTCAAATTTTTAATTTTTTTTATTTTCAACTATTCAAATTTTTAAATCTTTAAATTTTTAAATTTTAAAATCTTCAAATCTTCAAATTTTCAAATCTACTAATTTTCAAATCTCCAAATCTTCTAATCTTCGAATCTTTAGATCTCCAAATCTGCAAAACGTCCAATCTTCAAATCTTCGAATCTTTAAATCTTAAATCTGCCAAACGTCCAATCTTAAAATCTTCTGACCTATAAATCTTCGAATCATTGAATTTTTGAACCGTCAAATCATCAAATCTTCGAATCTTCAATTCCTTAACTCCTCAAATCTTCAAATCTACAAATCTTCGGGGAAGGGTAATTTGGCCGAAACCGATTCAGTCGAAAGCCATATGGCCGAATGCCACTAGGCCGAACAGACCATTAGACCGAAACCCATCTGGCCGAATGGGTTGTTTGACTGAAAGGGTTGTTTTGCCGAAAGGGTAATTTGACCGAAAGGGTCTTTTGGCCGAAAGGGTCGTTTGGCCAAAAGGATCGTTTGGTCGAAAGGGTCGTTTGGCCGAATGGGTCATTTGGCCGAAAAGATCATTTATCCGAAAGGGTCGTTTGGCCGAAAGGGTCATTTGGCCAAAAAGATCATTTATCCGCAAGGGTCGTGTGGCCGAAAGGGTCGTTTGGCCGAAAGGGTCGTTTGACTGAATGGGTCGTTTGGCCGATTGGGTCGTTTGGCCGAAAGGGTCATTTGGCCGAATGGGTATTTTGGCTGAAAAGATAATTTAGCCGAAAGGGTAATTTGGCCGAAAGGGTTATTTGGCCGATCGGGTCATTAGTCCGAAAAGTCATGCAGCCGAAGGAGTCATTTGGCCGAAAGAGTAATTTGGCCGAATAAGACATTTTGCCGAATAGATCAATAGGAATGAACCTTTCGGCCAAACTACCCCTTCGGCCTAATGACCCTTTCGGCCTAATGACATTTTCGGCCAAATGACACTTTCAGACAAATGAACCTTTCGGGCAAACGACCCCTTCGGCCTAATGACCCTTTCAGCCAAATGACCCTTTTGGCCAAATGGCTCTTTCGGCCAAATGGCCTTTTTGGCCAAATGACTCTTTCGGTCTAACAACCCTTTCATCCAAACGACCCTTTCGGCAAAATGACCCTTTCGGCCAAACGACCCTTTCGGCCAAACGACCCTTTCGGCCAAACGACCCTTTCGGCCAAATGACCCTTTCGGCCAAACGACCCTTTCGGCCAAATGATCCTTTCGGCCAAATGACCCTTTCGGCAAAATGACCCTTTCGGCCAAATGACTTTCGGCCTAATGACCTTCAAGTCTTCAAATCTACAAATCTACAAATTATCAAATCTTCAAATCTTCAAATCTTCAAATCTTCAAATTTTCAAATCTTCAAATCTTCAAATCTTCAAATCTTCAAATCTTCAAATCTTCTAATCTTTAGTTCTTTAAATCTTCAAATCTTCAAATCTTCAAATCTTTCAAGACTTCAAATCTTCAAATCTTTAAATCTTCAAATCTTCAAATCTTCAAATCTCCAATTATTCAAATCTTTCAAGACTTCAAATCTTCAAATCTCCAATTATTCAAATCTTTCAAGACTTCAAATCTCGTATGAGTCATATGACAAATGCCATGTTGTCGATGATCTGTTGCGGTCGGTCGGTTGACTTACATTTGAACGTGATTTATTTTATAAAATTCATGCCTTCAGGCGGCATTTCTATTCAAAAGAGCAAAAACATACAAACCATGTTTGATGCACCCCCAAATCTTCATCGATAATATCGTTTATCTGGATGAGTCATTTCAGTTACGATTATATAACATTCTTATCGTATTGCATTCAAAGCAATTCTTCGAATGCATTACGCATTATAAGATAATCCTCTACAGCTATGACTAACTCCGTTTTGATAGTTTTTAGGGTTTATGACTGACTATTACTTTGCATGTAAAAAGGAAATTGATACAAATCTGTAATCAATTGGATCTGCTATTCGTTTTTTTTTTGGCGCTTGGTGCAATCTAGAGATCCTGGTCATTTACACTCAACGAATGGTTCATTTTTTTTGCAATAAAACTAGCCCATAGACCAGTTCATTAACGATATTACCTACACACGAGGCATTCGCGATATTGAAATTCAAAATGTTTTCATTGATCCACTCAACAACACAATTGCTCAATACGACTTTACTGCAAATTAATGGATCCAGTACACCTCCACACCTACATTGGCCGAATCAAGCAAACGACCCTGACATTGAGCAGACAGATAGCACATCCACACGGGGATAAAAACCAAGTCGTAATGCAATGTGTTTTTTGTGCACTTGCCATGGCTGTTGCCTACTTCGTTAAAAAGAAGTTGGTATGAGAGATGCTCCAATGGTCTGAATTTTGGGTTTTTACCGAAATAGTGGAAAGTTGTAAGTGGCGTAACGAATCGCGATATATTAATGAAGACTTTTTAATTACGTTTATAGAAGATCTGTTTTATTTTGATTTTTTAGATACAATCTATTAATGCTCTGCCATAAAAAAATCATATTCTGTCATTCAAACCTGAGAGTTATTTACAAAAGTGATCATCCCTACCAATCAATATTCCTTCGAATCCAAAACACAAGCCAAAATAGAAATTCCTTTCATTCATCTCGGGACCATTTCTGAACCTGAATGAAGTTCCGAGAAGTGTTCAATTGTGCAAAAATTAAAGATTGCCATTGTCCACATCTCCCGGGGTCAGGTATGCTATCCCAAAAGGATCAGATTCATCATTGTGCGGCATAGTTCTAGATTTTGTTCGTTCCATTCCAGCATCTTTTGGTGAGATGGGCATGCTTCTTGCAGCTCGAACCGTCTCTGTTGTTGCACCTTGCCGTATCGTTCTCCTGCCACACTGAAAGTGTTTGTGCTTTATTATGACGAATGTACCGACCCAAAGGAATCAAATCGAAATTGAGACGTTACACGTTGGCTCTTGCATCCTATCTCTTTACCATATGAATGTGGTACCTAATCAAGCGTGAAAACATGCTCCTAGGTTTGATCGCAACTCGCAAAATTATTTGCTGTTTGTTTAGGACAACTTGCCGGGAAGACGAGCCACCCACATGAGGGAAACGTACGTGAGTGTGGGAAGGTCTTTGATCTTTATGAGCTCAATTGAATCCGGCAAGCAACCCGAAGGCCAATGATTGCCGTGGAAAATTTCAAAATTAAGTGCTTTGTGGATTATCTTGCCGAGCACTAATTGTTCGATGAATTGCTCGGTTGAATGGGTTGCAAAAATATTGTGGGAATATTGATCACGTAGGTGGTCCAGCTTTAGGGATTGGTACTAGTCAGTGCATCATAATTAGTTCGTTTTTGGATAGACTGGATAGGCTACGCCTTGCTTTGGAGTTATAAAATGTTATTTTATTTATAACCTAACAACATTTTTTCAAGAAAACATTTAAAAAAATCGAATAAAAATCTTGATCACGAAGGAAAATGCAAAGAAAAATCGCATAATATATTATTCAGAGGATGTGGCCCCAATTTGATCGGGCAGACAAAAACTAAACCAGTAATGTAGCTAATTAAATTTGCGCTAAATGTATTTTTTACAATACGGCGAAAAATAGTTATCGTAACCCAGCAGTAAACGATTATAAATGAATCAATGAAATACTTAAATATTGAAGACAAGCTGACCAAAGGAGTGAGTATATGTATTTACATTAGCTTTTTGCCTTTCTCGTATATTTTAGTTTAAACCCACACTGCCGTGATCTGAAAAAGAGACGTATGCGCCCATTTACAGTCATCATGTTCATAAAGAGTTCGATTAGTACGACTCTATGACACCATTTTTGGGAAATGACATATACGTCCCTTTTTCAGATTACAGCAGTACGGCATTGATCATGTTAATTCAATAGCCTCACATCCGGTCAACACTTTACCTATATTGAAATTCATACAATTCATTTCCATTTCAGACGATACGTTTGCCACTAGTCAATTCACCTTTCATCGAATGATCATCTACATGTTTCGGATCGGTAGTTCATTAAAAGTCATCACCACCGCTATTAATATTCAGCACTTTGCTATCGCACACAGGATCCTCGGTACTACTGACCCATCTCCATGCAGCACGTGCAGGTCATCGTCATGGCGAAGAGTAGAGTCGTTTGGTCGCTACACATGATTTCTCGTTCTACTCTTAAATTGTTAAATTTTGATCGGATGTTTGCAACAGTTTATTAACTTGTTCCACTAACGGACGAAATGATCATGAATCCTGAGGCGGACACGTCGTCATCTTCGCCTTATTATTGCCATCACATCCGGGCCAGAGTGGTATCGTAAAAACGATCAACCGACGATCATAGATCACAGTTCAAAGCGGGTGTGTGTTGTTTGAATATTGACTGACTGGAGTTGATTTCCTTTTCAAACTAGGTTAGTGGCAGCTGCCAGGAGTTTGGAATTGGTTCATTTCAATAACTAGCGTTGCTCAAGATGAATACGTACCAAGAACCTTGGCGTTGCTAAGATATTGCTGTGGTACGTCGCACAGCAGATGAGGTCTGGTGCCTGCCACGTGACGAGATCACCTCCGTGCGTCGGGCAATATTTTTCCGCATTGCTTTCGACCGGGTATGTTATCGAGAGATTTGAACCCAGAAACGTACGAGTCAATAAACGTTGTGTGCCTCGTGACATTTTGACCGGAATCGATACTTGGCATGACGATGGCATCACGCGTACGATGGGATGGATCTGTTATTCAACTGAGTAGGTCGTAAAATTGCGCAAAATTCGTTTCGCGATGCGAATCAGACATATGGGCCCAGCACACCTTTGAGGCACAAAACGTGAAAATAATGGATGCTTAAGGATGTGCGGTATTTGTTTAGTTTATGAATGTTGGCCTTTATTTACTATTTCAGAATAAAACTCAAAGTTTAGTGAAAAGCAAAAAAAAGTGTTGTTAGATCTATTCTCACAGAAAGCTTTGGCTAGAAATCCCAATGATTTTCGATGTTATTCGAAAACAAAGAATGTGTATCCGAGAGAAGTTCGAAGAATAAAGGAAATTACTCTTTATGTTATCCATTGTTGCCATTCATTTTGTCTCTTTTTTGTTAATTGAGGAAAAAAAAGATTTTAAAAAAAAAGGTAAAAACGTATCTTCCAGATAAATTACTTTAGTATTTTAACTGTTTTGCTTCTTACAAATCTCCAAGAGCAGATAGGATGTATCCCATTCTTCTTCAGAAGGGATTTGAACATATCAAATAAGTTTTGGAAAAAAAATGTTTACAGTTTTGCTACTGGCCAGGACGAGGCGTCAAAGTTTCTTGAAGAACCGGAAGTTTGGTCACTAATCATCAGCAGTTTCAACACTACAGCGACACAAATTCACAATTTTCGAGAATCTGAAGCGAAGAAGATACAGTCTTGCTGGATTCGCAAGCGAATCGATCACTAATCCGAAATTACGATGATTTCAGACAAAAAACATCACAGAGCACTGAGCAGCCACGACAAGTCGAATGGCAGAAACTCTGTGGAGCAAAATGTAGGTCGGTATCCTTCAAAAGGTTGGATTGGGTGCGTAATTGCAAGAGAGCTCATCATCCTCTGCTGCCCCGGGTTGAGAGGGAGAGAAAGAAGCTTCCATTGTTCAGCACGTGAATGGTGTCCGAGTTGCAGCTTCACATCTCCGTGGGGTGCCGACGAAGGACTTTCCGTCCGGCGTACCAACGATTCGTCGAAAATGGGATGTACGATCCACGGTTCTGAGAAGCGAAGACCCACGGTGCAGGCGTACCTTAATCTTCTCTCTGTCGCACAGGTGAGCAACCAGCAATTGCATGACTTGATGCAGCAGCAATATGTACTGGTAAACCGACGTTTACGTCGTATGCTGTTCCATAATCGGAGGAGAAGAAACGGGCTCAAGAGGTCCTTGGAAACGACGACAAAACGAGTAGGTGCTCGTTTCTAAACAGGGTTACTGTGGCGCTAGGACAAGACAAGATTTCCTGACAAGTACTCGTGGGGTGATGAAAGCCTTTGATTGCAAGTTGGTAGCTAAACCAAAATTCAACATGTGTCTTCAAATCCAAGAATATCAAGCAAAGGGGTATACACAGAATGCGACGACCGGCGAGTTGACGGAGACATTACTTGGAAAATCCATGGAAACCGGGTAAACCTGGTCTAGGACGCTGCTGCGGCATTAAATGGGATCTCCATAAATTCGGCGCTGCTCAACCGGACCTTTGAATGCTAAATAATTCCCCTCTTACTAGTAAGCGTCCGGTCACCTTCGGTGGAGACATACAGGAAATGTACCACGAAAACCGCAACAGATTTTCAAGCAGCACTACGTCGACGACCAATTCTTGGAAAAAATCTGATTCAGGATCTGTGGCGCACGGCTTGGCAATAGGATGACATCGTTGATGAAGCGTCATTCGAAAGTGGATTCGTTGGACTGTTCGTTCTGCAGGATATTCAGGCATTCGAGTTGCCATTCTGCTATTTCGGATATGGTCCCGGAATGCGAGCGAGGCGGCTTATACATTTGTGGAGTATTTTCGAGCCGTGGTACGAGGCGTAGTGGTATATCGAGCTTATGCTGTACTGTTGTTCAAGCAGATATCGATTCCACATCTGGAGCTTATAATAACGCTACTCACCGCACGAGCGTCACAGACGGCGCACGAAAATAATAACTTAGCCATCAGCAATGTGGTCTTCTGGATCGGATCAGAGGTTGTTATTGTTGTTTGTTTATTTGAGACAATTTACACCTTTCACAATGTATTCATTTCTTTAAAAAATCACATTTCACATCTCAAATATGCTATTACAATTAATTAACAATCTTATTTTTTCTTGAACTAATATTGTAAACCTTCCAGTGTTCTTCAATCATACGATCAACATCTTCTTGCTCTTGAAAGTTTAAACAGGCCCGTTTCAAGTTCCCTTCTTATGCGTCGTTTGTTTGGTTCGTACCAGTTGACAACCGCCTCTTCGCTGTGTTACCAGCGTTACCAGTTTAATCATCGCCTTCTTCGTTATTGTCACAGCTGTAGTCGTCGCTTTCGTTACCGTCGTGTTTGTTTGCGTCTGCCTTTGAATAAACTGTTGCCGTCGGTCGCGATGGACGAACATCAGCAGTATCCCTTAGATCGGCTTTTGTCTGAGCATTGGTTGGGTTTGATGGTGTTGTTGCTTCAGCTTGTACTTCCACTGCCCTAGGGCAACTAGTATGAGGCTTCATTACTTTGCGTTGTGTTACGAGCGTGGTCTCGTTGTCGATCACAATATGAGAAGGCACCGTTTTGTTGTTTAACAGTATTCTTATTATCCTGACTCCATTCGGAACGCCCGGAAAAAATGTTTCCAAGCTTCGTTTCGTATAATTAGTACTAGCCCGTACTTCTGCAGATGCTCACGGATTACGGCTTTCGACATCTCTGGGGGAACATCGTCGATCCTAAGAGTGGACGCGGGTCTATCGATGTAAATCGGGATCTTAATAGAAGCAGACAATGTGTGACGGAGGTTGTTTTCTTTTGAGAGACGCGACGTCAATCATTTCAATGAAGATACAACTATTGAGATTGTGTAGTTGGATGTTTCTTATGTTAGCCAAAACCTCAATCCGAAAACAAAATTTTCATAGAAGCCTCGGGGACCCAATGTTATATACTAATCGACTCAGCTCGACGAACTGAGCAAATGTCTGTTCGTGTGTATGTATTTGTGTGCACAAAAGCTAAGAAAAACATTAGACCACTTTTTATATATACATAGTAATCCTTAACCAATTCCCAATAAGTTTCATTTGACAGAGCGCAAAGCCTTTTGAATTTGATATCGATCTCCCGTTGCGTTCAAAGGTTATGAAGGAAATGGTACATCGAACTACATTAGCGCCATATAAGGTTGGTGTCCTGGATAAATGCGAGCAAGGCTTATCACTACTCGGATATTAAGGTTGTTTTTTTTCTGGAAAGTTGAGAGGGAGTGACATAAAATTAAAAAAATGTATCTGTCGCCCAACATAATTGGTAATATTTCTAGGGTATTCAATAATGGTTTCAACCAGTGAAAATCGTATCATGGTTTGAACTATTTTAAAATCTGTCGAAATTTCCATCTAATTGGCAGAAAATTAACCAAAAACGGTATGAATAGCATATTTAGGTATACTGGAAGTGTTCGTTTAAGCTTTCATACATATTATTTAAGTAACAAAAATAAAGCGATAGAAAAAAAAAGGTTTTGAATTTGCGCTAAAGTCCCCCCACCAGTGACACAATCTCAAAAAGCTCCTAATGGACGCATTTCATGACACAGAAGTGAGATCAATATATCAAAAGAAAGCCAATTTCATCTGTAATCGATTGACATCATCATACAATTGAGAAACAATTTTAAATAGTTAAAAAAAATGGCCGGCTACACAGTGAGTGCTTCGGACAGCGTTGATTTCCCAAGTAGCACCTGCAACTTACTCCTAATAAAAAAAATGATAGAAATGTTCTATATAAATTATATATTTGTTTCGACTGTGACATTGAGTTTAGATTCAGTTATACTTAAGTTTTTTATGTTTTGGATTTCAGAAAGTCATATTTCTTAAAGTTTTCTATTTGCATCTTATGTACAACTGAAATAAAACAGCAAAACAATGTTTGAAATAATTTCGTTAGAACGAAACCTCTATACAACCTTCAGCATGGCGTTCAAAAATGTCCCTTCAGAACACAGATTTTGGCTTAGAAAAAACAGGGCACGAATAGTCAATGATATTCTTGAAATTGTTTTTCTTACCTTTAATAATTCAACTTTTATTGGTTACGATTATATGTCTACTACACATCACATCACAGCAAGGGCACAAAAATCACAAAAACACAATTTGATTTTGAAAGTAATATAGTTTTTAGTTGTAACTTGGAAGTGTTGTTTATAACTCATGGTTTTTAGGTTAACCGATTTACAACTGCGTTATAACAAACAACAATTATTGGATTTATATTTATAGTTTCAGACCGTTACATTTATGTTGTTTATAAGTTTTCGGAACAGCTTTACCGTTTCTTATTGAATGCAATATTTTTGACAGATCTCAATACAGTGCAGGGCAAAAAAATGGATTTCGTTTTCTGAATAATGAAAATAGAACGTTGAAAATGAAAATACTTTTCAATACATTAGATATGTGACGGTTTAGCTGTCAACCATCTTCCTGATTCAAGCACATAGAAAGAATTGAATTTTTTTTACTGTCTTTATTAATGAGGTTTTCGGCCCTTGACCGGTTCACCTCAATCAAGAATTGAATTAATTTTCATTAGAAACGTTTCAAGTGATATGAAAGAGCAAACAGTCCCCCTATTTCAAAATTGAAATTGCTTTGATTTTTATGTCTGATCTCAAGTTCACAGTTAACTTGATGGTTCGATGCGACCAGTTTTTATAGTTTTTTTTACCACATGTTGCGGTTTCCGTTGGAATATTTTTTAGTGTTTCGACAGGCTCGAAACAAGATTCACAACAAAAAATGTATTGATTTTAGCACACCCTGCTACCCAGACATACGAATCTTTTGAAATCCATGAATAGCCATACCGTATCAAAGTATCAAAGTCACTTAATATATTTATGAAGTATCGGACATTTTACCCCATAAAAGTTTTTATTTCTGAAGGTAACAACATGATCAACCGTCACTGTACGACGAAAATGGAGATCTGAATCATGAAAATCAGATATGCCCTTTATTTGCTCATGAAGCAGGCGATGCATATGTAATATTTTTTTCAAAAACCGATCGATTATATGATCAGTTCCGCAAGGCGCTTCGAAAAAATGAAGGTACATAAGTGTGTTTCACCATAAATTCTGAGCCGCATGTGGAATTTCATCATATGAACAACAAAACACAACCCTAAATTTTGGAATTTATTTTTATTACTTGCATCATGCATTCTTTGAAATATATTTCCGAAACAAATTAGGCAATACTTCTAAACGGAATAAGATGACAGCTCGGTTTTCACGGGTGTTATATTTCAGTTATAATTAAGATTCAAAATCATTTCATATGAAACCTAAGAAATGTTATATATTGACTCCACCTCTTGCGCTTTTTTGGTTGTAAACAAGTCGTATATAAGAGTCTGGTAACGAGATTCAGGCTGGTGGAGAAGTCATAATTGTATTGCAAATACTTAGGTGAAACAAGCTGTGTTGCTTGGGTTGGCTAATGTGACAGCAAAACGAAGCATAGTTAGTAGGTACACTCAGCATAAAACATAAAAAAACCCAACTTAATTCACCGAGTAGTGATACTGCCTTTCTCGCATTTGGTTCGATGTACCATTTCGTTTATAACTTTTAAACGCAACGGCCGATCGTTATCAAATTCAATAGTGGCTTTGCCCCCTGTAGAATGAAACTTGTTGCGAGAAAATCGGTTGA